>NC_048298.1:329404420-329556734 GCF_013100865.1 Trachemys scripta elegans | reverse complement strand
GGGGGGGGGGGGAAGCTTGGCTGCCACAGAACCAAGCTTCTGCCTCCTGCCCCTGCAGGGGAGAGCGGTGGGCGGGGGGGCTGAGTGGGGCAGGGGGCAGGGACCCCCCCACCGCTCTCCCCTGTGGAGGCAGGAGGCAAAACATTGGTCCTGCAGCAGCCAAGCTTCCCTCCTCCCCCGCTTCTTCCCCCAGCATGGCGCTTTCCGGCCCCTCTGCCCCTCCTCCTCCTCCTCTCACCGGGCAGGCAGCGTGCCACTCAAAATCGGCTCGCGTGCCATGTTTGGTACGCGTGCCGTAGGTTGCCAACCCCTTTTATAGACTTATAGAAAGAGACCTTCTAAAAAGGTTAAAATGTATGACTGGCACGCGAAACCTTAAATTAGAGCGAATAAATGGAGACTCGACACACCACTTCTGAAAGGTTGCCGACCCCTGCACTAGATAATAGATGAGGTAGGGTTTGATTGTGCAAAATAATAATAAAAAATAATAAAAAACATACACACTATATATTATAAAATACCAAACTGTTCCATTTATACAGTACTTTCCATCTCAAGAACTCAACACGCTTTTATAACCATTTAGTAACTTGGCCTCAAACACTCTTCTAGGGTAGGTACACGTTGTTATCCCCATTGAATAGATGGGGAAACTGAGGCATAGAGAGGTGATATGATTAGCTTCAGGTTATATCAGGAATCAGTAGCAGAGTTGGAAAGAGAACCCAAGAAATCTGATTTCCAGTCAGAATTTTAAACCATTGGATCTTCTTCCTTCCCTGTGTATTGGCTCTAGGGAGGGAGGGAAGAGAGTCTCTCTGTAGCTAGTACCAGAGGACAATCTTCACGAGGGTACTCATACACAACACTGAGTTCTATTCCATAGGTCTTTTCCTTGTTTCCAGTTGCGCATATAATTATGGTGGGTTCACGGAAAGTTAATTATACTGACAGCACAGTATCATGGCTTTACATGACAGCTGTGTCATAATCCATCCGGGGGCCAAAAGCAGATACTCTTTCAAAACACTCTGAGTTCTTTTAAAACACACTATAGAAAAAAGTCTGTTCTATGCCTGGCTTCCAGAGGTAGCTTAGTCCTATGCTGACACTTGACATAGGAGACTCCGCGGGCCATGAATTTAGACTACTGTCTGACACTGTCCCTCAAGAGAGAACAAGGATATCAGGTGTCCCTCTTGAAAGTCAACAACTTGACATCAGTGCATCTTGCCCTGCTCTTTATGGTGACGGACAACTCAGAACGGCTTAAAGATACAAAGCAAAGAGCAAAAGTAAGTGGTTTTGAAATCAATACAAGAATGATCAAGTGGCAGACGAGTACTTGTTATCTGTTCATCAAAATGATGCAAAAAGACATTCTGTGCATTCAGAATTTAATTTAGCTACTTGCTTTATCATCATAAACACTCATTTCAATATGGGCAGTTTTTGTTTTTTGTTTTTTTTACCCAGATATGAATACTATATAATTGCTGGTATTTTGGAGGAGACACGGTCTTTACCTTTATCCATCAGGGTAATTTATCACTGTCTTTTTTTTCTCCCCTTTTTGCGGTGATGAGGTGGCTTGTCAGTTCAGCTTGTTCTTAAAAAGCTAGAGTGTAATTCAATAATAAATTCACTCAAAGGCTAGCTGTCATGAGATATTCGTTTATTTGTACTCCATTAGATGATCTGCACTGCTGTTCTTCCTAAAGGGTAGCTAAGCTGCGTCTCTAAAGCCCAGGGGATGTATTGTATAGGTATTCTGTCATATATTTCATTCTGTTGCCACTTCTACACAGGCCATGTAGGAAATGCAAACGTACTGTGTTGATATGGTTCCACCAGGGATGATAAACACCTCCCTTCCAACAATAGCATTACATACAAACTCAAGCAATAAATAGACAGGGAGGGCTAGATTGTGGCTTTAGAAGCTGCTGCTGCATTAGTGGGAGGGCCACAGACGGGCATCACACCAGCCACAGTGGCTGGAGGCATTCTCCCCATGGAGGACAAAAGCAGGCAGGCAGAATGCCTTCTCCAGGGCGCTGAAGGCATGGACTGCACACAGAAACAGCAACCCTGCAGCACATTTTTAAAGGCTGCTGAGTGGACCCCTCCCCCTGCTCGGACCCACTGCCCACCCTGCTCCTGTTGGGATGCCCACTACTGCCGATTCCCCCTGCTCTGCACTCCAGGGTGCTAATCTCCCCCATGCAGGAGCCGAGTAACTCCTACACTGACATGGGAGTTACCTGGATAGTGCAGAAGGTAAAACAGGGGCCAGAATTCTGATCACTTCCAGTGCAGTAAACAGACTCGCTGCACCCTCTCCCCATCCACCCCCATTGTGCAGGCAGACAAGACAGGCCAGGGTATGGCCCTGGAAGGGAAAAAGGAAATGGCTACATATGTCATCGCTTAGGAACAAATGCTACCACCCTGACTCACGCCAAGCATTACTTTCCTCTGCAAGCAGTCTCGCTGATAGCAGCAAGATTATTATCTGCCTATCACACACTCGACACAAGCAGCGGGGAAGATTCAACAACAAGAATCTGTGTTCTGTTTTCTGGATGTTAATGATAAATGGTGTGCATATGTGTGTCCCCCTATCAGCCCTGTGGAGTGGATCCCAGAGCACTTTACCGACCACACACATTTTCTCTGGGTAGGAATAGTGCAGAGTTGCCACCTCTCGGGTGACAAGTGATAGCTTTAAACGGCACACAGCAACAGCACCGAAAACTTCAGGATAGCGAGTATCCTGTTAGTCCAGAACATCCCAATCCCCGTGAAAAGTGACCGCAAGGGCTCAGGACCCGAGTTTTACATCTCGTCAGAATAACAGCACCTCCAGCAGCTCAGTGTCACAAGTGTCCCTGATACCGTGCTGGGGCACTGGCCTGGCACTTGCTAAGAAGAAGAAGTACCCACCTACTGAGCCACTAACATCACTTTCTGCAGCACATGGGTTTTCCTTAGAGAGCTTCTATGCTAAGATCAAGGCTGTTTAACTTGTGAGATGTGATATCACAGCTGGAGGTGGCATGTCTGCAGGCCATATTTATTGATAATCACCCAGTGTTGATATTTAAAGAATAGCAAAATGTCATAAATAACTGATGTAATTGCAGAGCTCTTCATGCTGAAAGTAGATTAAACAGGAAGGCCAATTTACTAGTTCCAATGTTATAAATGAAAAATAATCATTTATGAAACCTGTCCCATTAATTTTAATCTTTGCATTCCCTGTTCTAGCAAAGGAAGAGCTTTACGTGCCAGGGATGTTTGAAACCTCAGCCTTTTGGGTGGCAGATGTCTCTTTTGAGCTCACATCTTTCAACAGTAGGATATTTACATACTTGGAGGTGAAATCCACTCCTGAGCAGAAAAGAGAGCCAGCCCAAAGCCTATGAACCATTTAAGCCCTGTTTTTAAGGACTTAAGTGGCACTTAAGCTGTAACATAGATCTTGTACTGGGGCACAGGAGTGAATTTCACTCTCGTCATATCAGTACATTATTGGGCAGCTTCACCCACTATATGAATGGGTGACATGAGTAATTCCTGGAATATCTGCTTGTTATTGAAAGCAGCGTAGGCTCTTAAAGAACACAAACAAATTGCATTGTAATATATGGACAGTAGAATCCGACAGTTCTTCAGTTGTCAGTGGGAAAGCTCATTAAACATGGACATAATGTTGGATCTACATATAACAAATCTTCCTGTCCTTAAAAAATGTTGTTATACATGATCTGACGTCAGATTCCCCTATAATAATGCTCGTGATTGACAGCTCAGCCTTGAGAAATGCTACCCCAAAAATAATCTTGAAAATGAAATTTCTAGTATAATTTATTCCGTGTTCTGGTACATGCTTTTTACTGCAATAACTAAGAATCCTGGTATCTGACAGTTGAGGATCTGCTAAACTAACACTTAGGCAAGAGTCTGCACTGTTTAGAATCCAGCTATAAAATTTATAGTCTTCTGAAGACTGATAAAGATAACATTGTTTGCTACAGAATGACTGCTTGGCTTTAATCCAAAGGCCTGTAGTTAGCCTTCTTGGGCTTGGCAGAGAGGCAAATCATGGACAACGGCATATCAAGCAGACTCACTGACACTGACGTACTTTTAAGAGGCTCACGTCTGAGGTCAGCTTCCAGGACCACTCTAGATGGTGAGTCACAGAGGGTGGTGCGCATGGGGTACCGAGGGCAATATCCTTTTGTCAGCTGATCCATGGAATAACCTGGGATCAGCTTCAACAGGGCCTGGGGTGGCTGTGGAATTGCAAGTATTGAATTGGCCCTAGGAGCATGCCAAATTAGGTGTTTACAATTCCAATGCATTTCCATGGCACAGCGACTTTCTCTGGGAAAGCGGAACATAAGGGATAATTAATTAGATTGAATTTAAACTCTGACACTGCCAAGTTTGATCAGAGATGTCTAGAACCCTTCCCATGATAGCTTCCGAAAGACAGAACTCAGAACATAGCGAATGATCACTGAATTATCAAGAATTCAGCAAGGCACTTAAGCATGTGTTTTACAGTAAGCACAAGTCGCCCCATGACTTCAACAGAACTATTCATGTGCTTAAAGTTAGGCATTCACTTTGCTGATTTGGGGCATGAACGGCAGACGTGATTCTTGCTGTTCCCTATTTCTGATGATGATGATGATGATGATGAAGAATGTCTCAGCATTAAAAAACTTCAACCTACTTTCTGCCTTACTTTTTACATGAGAAATATCAGGCCTTCTCTATGCTGCAGGACCTTGTCAAGCTCTTTGAAGGCCTTTAATAGTCATATGTAACATGAGGCTGTAACTCTAGTTACAACTCCTTTCTGTAACTGAGATGGGAGGGGATGCAGAGTCTGTCAACCTGGGATTGCTGTTTTCAGGGCACTGTTGCAGAGCACATTCGTGTGAACAAGGGAAGCCAAACCCTGAACCAAGCTGGATTAGTAGCACTCACTCACTGGCTTCTGTGTGAAAAAAGCAACTTGGGCCATTTGCACAGGAAGGAAGTGTCTTAGTCTCCTGCTTCCTGCCAGTGCACCACTGTGGCAGAGCAAGCGGAAGCTTAAGTGAGCAACTGCAAAGGAACCTGGGTACTAGAGAGCAGTGGTGAGCTGGAGCCGGGTCGCGCGAGTTAAATTCAGAAACCGGTTTAGAACTGGTTGTTAAAGGGGTGGGCAAACTCCGGCCCACCTGTCTGGCCCGCCTGAGCTCCCGCCTGGGGAGGCTCCCCCGGCCCCTCCCTCACCTTCCCCCCTCTCGCAGAGCCCGGCGCCAATGCTCTGGACCACTCCTGGGCAGCTCTGCAGCTCCTGCCTCTTTGAGAGGCACGGTAAGGGGGTGGGGTTGCGAGCTCCAGCGGGCCGTACGGCATCCATACATGCTGCCCTGAGCAGCATGATAAGGGGGCCGGGCCGGGGCTGGGAGGAGGGGTTGGATAAGGGGCAGGGAGTGGTTGGAGGGGGCGGAGGTCAGGGGACGGGGAACGGGGGGGGGGGTTGGGTACGCGTGGGAGTTCCAGGGGTCTGTCGGGGTGGTGGTGGATGGGGTCGGGGCAGTCAGGGGACAGGGAGCGGGGTGAGTTGGGTAGGGGGTGGGGTCCCGGGGGGCAGTTAGGGTGGGGAATCTCGGGCTTGTACTCACCAAGCGGCGCTTAATAACTGATTCCCTACCGGGTTGGCGGCGGCACTTCGGTAGCAGGTCTTTTGCTCACTCCAGGTCTTCGGCGGCACTGAAGGACCTGGCGCCAAAGTGCCGCCGAAGACCTGGTAGGGACCCGGTTATTAACATTCTGGCAGCTCATCACTGCTAGAGAGCACATTCCGAGTGGGAAAACCACTTTCACCCAAGGTGGAGCATGGGCATGTAGTCTAAATGGAACACACTTCTGAATTAATTCTAAGGCCAACTGTGCGCGGTCTCACAGAAACCGACAGGTGGATTCTGACCCATGGGATACACCCTGGGATGAATGTAAGATGGGAGATAGAAAGGTTTCCTGAAAAGGGCTGACTAATAAAGGAAACAGATGGACATAGAATGAACCAGATAAATTAATTCCACTACTCTACAAAGATTAGCAGAGCAACCGAGTCTTACCATTAGAGGAAAGAGTATAATGAAAAGCTGAACAGAGAGGGTATGGATTTGATAGTGCAGAAAAATGGCTCTGTCTCTTTAATTTCTCGATCTGTGTGTGCCTTACCCCTGGGAGGACCGTCAGCAGCTTTATATTAGTTATGAAATTCTTCAGCTATCTATTTCCCATAGGCAGGCATTTGGGACGGTAGTAATGACACAGTGTTTGTCTCCTGCATCTTTCTGCTGTTCTTTATTAGTATTTCATTGCACACAATTCCCCATTCTACCTCTGACTGGGAACGTAGGACTTGAGCTTTAATTCTTGTTTAAAATCCCCCCCAAACACTTACCCTCCATCGAATGGATTCTCTCCCGGGATGACGTGTGTGCTGTCCTTGCCAATCAGGAACTTGATTCGATCATAGAAAGAGTGCAAGTTCTGTTGGGATGTGGGGGTTTGAGTCTCCTGTATGATATCCAGGGGGTCAGGTGAGCCCAGGCACAGTGGGTTAACATGGCACAAAGGCTGCAAGCAGCAATCTGGGTCCATACAGTCCACCAAGCCATCTGCAGAAAGGAAAGGGAGATTTGAGAGCAGCAGTGACAAGGTGCGTGAGACACATCCAAGTGGCCAGATCCCCTGCTCGTGGACCTTTGTGAAGCTCTGCTGATTTCAATGGAGTGACACAGATTTACACCAGCGCAGGGTATGGCTTGTTGTTTTAAAAGCTATTTGAATGGAAAAGATGAAGCTCAAGATAGCAGATTTTTTTGAAAGAAGGAGAACTGAAAATCTCAGGGGATTGATAATAGGATACAGAATTTTTCACCTCGCTCTTGGTCACCCCGTCAAATTCAGACAGGCTGGTAGCAAGTGAAGGCTGTTACCATCTGATGGCTGTTCTTAGCTTGTGTGAAATGAGTCTGGTGCCTCAGGCCTGTTCCCTAAAGCCAGGAATCTAAACCTCGACCCCCACACCTGGTGCTATCAGTTCCATTTTCAGCAGACACTCAGGGCTAAGCAGGCACTGAGGCCCAGATCCTTCACTGGTACAACTCACCATAGCCCCATTGAAGTCAGTGGAGCCACCCGCTAAAGCTCCGTGCTGGAAAGCTGAACTACAGTCTCACACTTAAAGGAGTGGTCCCTGCAAGATTCAGTGGTGGGGAAAGGGATAAAGCGGGCCTGCGAGGGGAAGTGTGCTCTGCGTCTGCTTGTGCCGTACCTATTCTCTGGATCAACAGAGGGCTTCACACTCCCCGGCTGTCAATCCTGTACCTTTCACCAGCACTCAATTTGCGATAAAAATAGCACTAGCAGTCACATGCACGAGGAAAGCCTACTAAGCATATTTTACTAGAATTAAGTATTGTTGTTTGCCAAGCAACCATGTGTGTAAACAGAAGCATCTAATTTCCACAGGACTCTTCCTCTCTTCCCCAATACGTTCTGTGATGCCACAGTTCATCACAAACATCTTGGTAATAAACAACGACAGGGAAGGAAATGCAAAGAAAAAGCATGATAGCTCTGTGGGGGTTTGGTGAAGCAATACATTCAAAAATAAAAGTAGTTAGCATGCACTTGAGATGGATTCTTAAATCAGATTAAGGGACTAGACGTTTGGGGCTTGGTTAATGGGATATGGAGCCCTTCACTTCTAAGTCATCAGTTCAAATAAGGCAGTTTGATAGGGAATGAAAACTATTACCATGTGATGGCTGCTCAGAGGCTTATGTGAAATGTACGGTGCTGTCAGACCAACCCCTAGAAGCGATCCGTATCAGCCAAACCACCCTCAGTAGCTAGTATCCTATTGGCAGTCTCAGCACAGAGTCAAAAACTGAATGTGCATGGACAGTAAAACTGTCCCTCAGGTGGCAGGACAGAATATTTTCAATTTCTAAGAAATTATTGCAAAATAAACCAAATCAGCTTGCCTTTACTACACACTGTGTGTCACGGTCTGAGCCCAGTTGCACGGATATAAATCAGGAGACATTCCCCTGACTTAAAGCAATTATTCCAAATTCACACCGGGGTAACTAGGAACAGAATCTGGCCAATAGTGTGTGTGTGTGTGTGTGTGCGCGAGAGAGAGATTTTAAAAAGTGGTCAGTGTTGGCTAATTGCCATTGATATTAATGGGAGCTCATTTAGGCCACCGCTGAGTGCTTCTGAAAATCCAATCTATTACCTCTCTTCCTGTCGGTACTTATCTCTCTCTCTATAACTCCTTCCAAATTGTCATGACAATGCACCAGCTCACACACAAAATCTGCCCATCTGCCTTGTCTCATGATGAATGATGATAATGACAAAAGTACTAACTATATTTTAGCTGCCCATCAAAAGAAACAGATGATTGGGCTAGTAGGATTTTGCAAGGTTGAATCTCAGTTGGAATCTGAGACACAGTTTAAAAAATAAAGAACGGTGTAGCTCTAATATGTCTATCTATATCTAGCTTTAAAAAAAAAAAAAAAAAAACAACCCACCCCATTACTGTAGAGATTACAGCTTCAAGTGAGATGACACCTTGTCATTTGCTCCCACACATTAATAATGTTTTATAAGGCTGCAGACACTGTAGTGAGAGGCTGGCAAACCTGCTGTACCATACCTTTTCATTACCCTGTCTTTATTTCAGACATGAGAGCTGCAGTTTGGGATTTGAAATTGTAAGATGGCAAGGAATTTCTGTCTTCACAGAAAGCTGCAGATGTGTGTTTCAGGAGCAGATACACAGGAGAATATCTCGCAGATGCAGGAATGCTGGGAACCAGGCTACAGATTAGCCTTTCTCCTAATACTTTTCAGTCCTTGTTTTCTAAGTTGGGTATAACTACACCAAAGGACCATGTCACTGACATCTTATAGCCCTTAAGTTCCCTGTGAGTTGAATGCAGATTTAGCTACTCAACTCTCATTGGCTTTAATGGAAGCTATAGTGCTAAACTTCTTTCAGCTTGGAAAATGTAGGGACTGCTTGTGTCTGAGACGTCCCAAAAACCTGCAAGAGTTAAACTACAAACCAGATAATAAATAACGATGTTCAGCCACCCATCCAAGTATCTTTTTCGTTTGTTTTTTACTGTAAAAAAGCCCATCAGTTATCAATGTGGTGTCTTTCAGTGAATGGTAAGAAGAAATAAATGATGTTGCATACAGCTGTGTCTTCTCACATCCCGTGAGCTCTTACTTTCCCTGTCAAAGTCGTAGGATAAAGTGACATTTATGAAGAGCCCTCCCCACAAAGCAAGTTGCTCAGGGAGCTACACAGATGAATAAAAACAAATTAAAATGCAATAAAAGCCACGCGCCGATAATCCAAGAGATGAAAACAAGTGAAGGGGCGCAGTATGAAAAGAGAGGCAAAGAGAATCGGGGAAGAAGGTATTGACAAGGCCAGATGGGTCCTACTCCAAAACACCTTTGATACACACAACGGCTGGAGGTGTTTTTTTAAAGGTGGGATGATGGACTGAGACAGAAATGAGTACTGCACCCTACAGTCAATTGCAGCAAAGGCACGCTGACCTGAGAGGTCTGACAGAATTCCTAACAGGTGGATGGTGTAAGAGCATAACTATCCGTCAGAGGGAGACTCAAGGAAGAGGTCTCAAATATGATCCATGGGCTTTAAAAACCAAGGATGCCAATTTAAAGTCAATCCACTGATGTAGGGGGCAGGGTACACAGTGGCCATAATATGCCCCGGGTTGCACAGATCAGTAAGTGAATTTGTTGCTGGATCCTAAATCACGTGGAGGGAATTACAGTAATCAAACCACGAGGCATGTGTTGTTGTTGAAAGGTTACCATCAGGTAATTAAAGTTGTAGCCTGTGGAGATTGTGACACCAACATTTTTCTACCACGTCCACTACGTGGTGCATCCCTTGGGGGAACAGCTTCAAAAATAACCACAAGATTCCTCACTTGACTCTCTACCTTCAATGAATCCCTTCAACTAGGGGCAGACACGAAGGCGGAACTATATTGCCAGAGGGACAATCTGCTCAGCAGCATGACTTCTGCTTTCCTGGCACCGAGAAAGAGGCCGCTCCAAAGCATCCAGCTGGCGTTGTTCTGAGACTTTAAGGCCAGAAGAGACCGTGACAATCATCTAGCCCGATGGTCTGAATAACACAGGCCAGATAATTTCACCCAGTGATTCCTGCATTAAGCCCAATTAATTTGCAGTTGAGCTACAATACATCTTTTAGAAAGCCATTCAGGATTGTTTTAGAGACTTCAATTGATGGAGGATCTACCTTGTTGGGAAGCTGTTCCGAAGGGTTACTTGGACCTTACACTCTTTGGGGGCAGGGACCATCTTTTTATTGTCTTTATGCAGCACCTAGCACAATGACTGGGGGCTCAATACAAGTAATAATAATAAGAACAATCAACTTCACTATTAAACACGTGTGCCCTATTTCCAGTTTGAGTCTGTCTAGCTTCAACTTCCAGCCACACTGGTTTTAGCTACTCAGTGCAAACTTTCATCGAAGGGAGAACCGGGACTTACCAATAAAGATACATAGGACCCTGCATTAATTAGGCCACCAAGCTACTACTGTCTAGAAACGAGACAGGTGACAAAGAAGGGAGTGCTCCCCTCAGTGCCTCACCAGCACGCTGGGGTGACACTTAAACCCATGTGTCTGCATACACCTCTTTCTCCATCGCACCCCAATGAGTCTTTACCCTGGGTGAGAGTGAGGGAGTACGCATAAAAAGGGGCATGGACTCTGCAGAGCAAGATTTCTCAAAATGACAAGTGATTCTGGGTGCCTCAGTGATGGGATGCCAAACCCGAGACCCCTGAAACAGGTTAGATTTTCAGGTGTTGGTGGCTCAGCACTTTCTAAAAGTGAGGTCCTTTTAAAGTGTCACAAACTGGGCACCCACAAATCGAGGTGCTCAAAATCATTAGTCACTTTTGAAAGTCTAGGTCACCATGTTCAATGCGGATGACTATGCTAACCCTGTTCATTATGTGCATCCCTGGGATAGCTTCCAGGTTAGCTGGAACACAGCCACCTTGCTTTCGCTACCTGCTCACCATGCGAAGTCTTACAGAATCAAGGCCACAAATAATTTCCTTTTAAAAAATGTTTTGGGTGGTTTATAACAACAACAACATGGAGTTCCCAGTCTGGACACCGACCTCCTGGTGGCTAGCTGGACGGAGCACTTGCATATGCATGACAGTGGAGAATCCTGGATTTTGATGCCCTGCCCTTCCCTCCTAAGCATTCTGGAAGGGTTAGGCTGTTGAGCAAACAGAGATGTTTTGTGGCTATACAACATCGCCTGTGAGCTTCCCTGTCTGGACTCTAATTTCTCTCAAAGCCCTCCTTGCTGAGATGGGATTAAGAGTCAGAGGCGTAAAGCTAGTCATTAACTTCTAGGAAATGATCTGTGTGTTGGGCATTATTGCTTACAGGGAGAGGCAAACTTCAATTTATTTCTCAACTTTGATGAAATAAGTGTGAAGTATTTTTTCCCCAGTACTAAAAATACAGGTCACATTCACACCCACAAGTGCATCGCAGGGGAATTCATTTCAAGCAACAGTGGGCCTCCTCTTCTTGAATTCTTTCGGTCACCTCAGTGTTTTCCGGCTGTAAAGTGCTCCCAGGAGCAGCAGGACTCTGCTTCCCCTTTCAAGCCTCATGCAGCCTAGTGATTCATTTCCAAGATTCTCCACTTCAGCATTCACCGCCAGGATCAGAGTTTTATACAGAGGTAAAGGGCTGGTTTTGAGACACTGCTTCTGCAGTAAACAAGATCAGCTGAGAGCTAATAAAATTTCAAATTAGTTGTGACTTTTCATGGCCCCAGAATTGTGTTGGGTGATTTAATGGGCAGCGTCTTAGCTCGCCAGGATTGAATAATGGAGCATTTCTACAGAGTTATGGATGCTGCAACAAAAATCCGTCATGCTAACATCAACAAGCAGAATGCAAATAACCTTCAGCTAGACGTGTTATTATGTGTTTAAACAAACTATGATGGGTGCTGCATGTGGCTACTGTGATGGAACATACGGGCCATGCGAGAGGACAGAACAGTATCTACATGGACTGAATATTTTGGAGCATGACTCCTCTAATACTAGCCAGCAACCATGAAAACAGAGTCTTTCATGCTGAAAGAGGGTACAAGTTCCTGATGAACCCTGATATTGGAAGAATACACATGATAAATTCAAGGCGCCTTCCTGCTCCCACTGAAGACAATGGAAATTTTGCCGCAGACCTTCAATGGGAACAGTGCCTAAGAAAAACCTTTTGTAACATACTAAGCAACAAAAATCTGTTAGCCTTTCTAATGCAGTAAGGAGCATTTCCTTTGCCTGTACAAGAGTAAGAGGCACTCCTGTCTGTCTGTCACTCCATAGAATGACAACATGACATTATCTGTTGCAATGATAATTATTTGCCCTGTAATGTTTTCAGATTTATTACTTGGACAGCAAAGAGATGGAAATTTTAACGGATGCACATCTGCGGCCAGAGTAAACTCAGCTGATTATTCTTGCTGCTTCGCAGCTTCATAAATTTTATGACCAGAAGGGACCATTATGATCACATAGTCTGACCTCCTGAACAGCACAGGCCAAAGAAATTCACCCCTGTGCAGAGGGCCAGCACAAAGCTTACACCTATGGGACTTAAGCAGCCAATAGGCTTTGTGCTGGAGCTCTGTGCAGAGCTGAATTTCACCTACAAGCACTAGTCAGTGTACACATTGCAGCATCTGGTCCTATCCTAAAATGATCTTGCAAAAACGGTGAGGAGTCAAAGGAAAACTCAACACAAATGTAACAGAATGATGGACAGGGGGCCATTCCTTCCTCAGCAACCACCTCATCTTATTATTGTAACCTTTGTCCTTCCCCTCCCTCCCCATCTGCCCTATTTTTATTTTGTTTGTTTATGTCCTAAGTTAGAGTCTAAACTCTTTGAGAACAGGACTAAGTCTTTACTTCCTTCTTTGAAATGCCCAGTACACATGTATGGGTTCGAAAGAATAATCAATCATTATTTGTATTATAGAATAAGAACATAAGAACGGCCATACTGGGTCAGACCAAAGGTCCATCTAGCCCAGTATCCTGTCTTCTGACAGTGGCCAATGCCAGGTGCCCTAGAGGGAATGAACAGAACAGGTAATCATCAAGTGATCCATGCCCTGCTGCCCACTCAGAGCCTCTGGAAAACAGAGCCTAGGGACACCATCAGCATCTAGAATCTATGAAACAGCAAGAATAATAAGCTGTGTTAACTCCCTCCAGATGTACCTCTTTCAGAGGATCAGAGCTCCACTGTGGTAGGTGCTGTACAGGCAGGTTATTAAAAAGACAACCCCTACTCCAGAGAGCTCACACTCTTGCTTATCACAGCACATGAATGAGACAGTGAAGTGGGATGGAAGGGGGAGGAGGGTTAACCGTAAATATTTGTTGCCCGGGTTGCTCTAACTGCCTATAATATGAAGATAATAATGGGGGTCACCCTGTCTATCTATCCTTATCTTCTGATTTCTTCTTTGTGATGGAAGTGGTGGTGGTGGTGGTGGTGCGGTCATGTGAACATGGGATCTCTCCATTTCTTCAACTAAGGCTTGTCTAGAGAAGGTGCACTCCTTCCTTTGCCTCGTTCTGCATCGCTACAGTGTCATTCTGCCTTCTTTCTGAGGTAGAGACAAGTGCTCTTCTATGAATCTGCCAGCAAGAGGCATTTTGGTAAGACCCAGCCATCCGATGTGAAGTGAGACAACCAAAGTCACTCCTAGATCGCCAATTCCCTGGCTTCAACACAGTGGCTAGGGAGATGGCTCAGTGACATCCATTTCTGAGTCTCCTGATGTATGGCTCCACCTCACACTCGCACATTCCCCAAAATGACTGCCTAGCGCAAATGCTGCACAACGGCTGCTGTCCCACCCACCAGAGAGTCATAGGAGAAATGAACCCCCTGAAAATATGAACTAGTGATTCTGCTCTTTTACTGGAGGGACTAAGAGCCCTCCTTAAAGACAAAGAAAGAAAAGCCAATAATTTATAACAAATCACAGTGTAACAGCTGTTAGAGCTTTTCAGGGAAAGCTTGCCGTTTCCTTCTCTCTTTAGCAGTTTGCGGTTCTTCCAAGATGACCCTGTTGTCTGATTGGACGTGTTCGTGATGATAAATGTTAATTTATGAGGGCTGTTTTCCCAGGTGCGTTCAGATCTTAATACTTCCCTTAGCCTTTGTAAATTTAGCTAGCACATTACTGTATCATTTTTATGGGATCAGGGAATTGGAAAGTTCCCCTACCATGTCCAGGAGACAATATTCTTGTGTTATAAAAGCCTTGCATGCATTAAGTAAATGTTCTAAACAGCATGCAGGAAACAAAAAATCTGAAATCACTAAGCACTGCAAAGCACCCATCACTTTGTCCACAGCCAACAAATTTGTTTTGGGATTCCGTCAGTTTCTTTATACTCTTTCTTTTACAATCCTGCCATTATTTTCCCTTCTGGCCTTACATACTGCAAAAGTACATTTAGCTCTCATACTAGCTCTCCAAAGAGAAGACTTTCATCCTCAAAGTAAAGCACGGAGGATGGTAAAAAAAAGGTGCCAGATTCCTCCTGGTGGAAGAGCGTAAAGCACCTCAGTTCCCTTCTTCTGATCATTACATACTCTTCAGCCTGCCAAGGGGCTTCCACACCCTCTGAAGGGGGCAAACAAAGTGATCAACGGAGGAAGCTGGCCTAGCTCTGAAGTCGATGGACTGTGGTGAAGTCAATACAACAATGTATATTGCTGAGACCCTGGCCCTAGAATTTACATCTGAGGGGGGAAGAGTGTTGGTGCATCAACTCTGGTATCTTGTGCCAGCAATGGCTCATTCCAGATGCCTCAGAGAAAGGCGAAAATGCAAAATGCAACAGCTCAATTGTTTGGTGCACTGCAGTTTAAAAAAGGAGAGAATCTTGTGCTGCTAGAGGGGGTTGGAGGAAAGGGAGGCAGGATTGCGTTTTCATGCTGCGAGCTCTTGGGCAAGAACTAGTTGAGTATGGAATTGCTCTTGGAAAAACAAAGAAGAGGTCCTGTGTACTTTGGAACTCTGCATTCTTACTTGGCTACATTGTGCTAGGGTCTCATGAATAAGACATAAACTGAGGAAAGAGGAATTGCTGCAGAAGAGTTGCTGTGTGGTGCTTTTTTCACTTCTCCAGAGAAAAATACCATGCTGATATGGTAGCCCCACTGATATGGAGAAGGCATTTGAGAAAAGAAGGTCGGCAGGCTGCTTCTGTGTGCTAAACCCTGGGATGGGCCAGGGTTACTTTAGTTGAAGAAGGATACTTTTAAAATGTCCTGCAGATTCCATAATCTCTACGGAGTGCCTTTCAGATCTGTTTAAACTGAGATCCCACTCTAGTGTGCTTGGGACTTATGCAGGAGGTTCAGACACATTTATCTCTCATTCATATGAAGATTGAGACATAATATTATAAATAAGGTGTTATATTTACAGAATGTTCTTCGTCCCCCTTCTGCATTTTAAGTGTGCTGCACTGGAATCACTTGGTCCACCATTCTCTGGATGAGAACGCAATAGTTATTTAACACCCCACAGCCAGGCTGCATAAGACTTTAAAACAAAGAAAAATTCTGTATGCAACTGAAACTGTAAGGGGAATGCCAGTAGGAAGATATAATCATCAAAGTAGAAATTAGGAAAGGAGAACGGGGAATAACAGCTCCTAGCCAAAAGTATTATGGGATCTTTAATGACCGTAAGTGGTCAGGACCTTGATTTTACCTCTTTCTTAACTGCATCTAATTGTCCCTTACTGGGAAACTGGTTAAATATTGACTCAAAAGACAGCCACTTTCCAGATAACCGGCACCTCTACTTGCAGACCCTAGAATCCTCCCTTCCCAGGTACTGACCTAGCTTCCTCAGATAAATTCAGGACCAGTGATGAATCTCTCAACCCAAAGTTAACATGTGAATTGGACAGAAACTTTTGGCAAAAAGGAGATTTCTAGCTTAATATTGATAGTTCTCCTAAGAACTCAGGGCACTGGAAGATGCTTAGACAATAAAATTGCTCAACTAGCCAAACATTTCTAAAGCTCCAGCTGTTAATACAGAGTGATTCGTGCAGGGGGAAAGCTCCCCCAAAACAGATTGCTGATGCAGGTTTGCTCATATGCAGCATGTCTGTGAGTTGGGTGGGATATTCCCCCAGACTCGATCCCTGACAGAGGTGATTGCTGGTAGGAAATCTATTTTCCAGGAAGGTAATGGTCCCTATATTCTCCCTTAAGGCTCAAGGTTTTACGAGGGCCTTCAAATCAACTTCCAGGTCCTATCATGGGGCAATTAGTTTCCTTGGCTACTTTAAGGTTTCCAGGTCATAAGCACGCAGAGCTGCCAGTGTCCGCACTCCTGATATAGAGTGGTTATGTAACACAGAACAATGGCAAGAGAGTCATTCTAGGATCTTCCTCTCTGTGCACGTTTTTAGAAAACTTCTGCAGTTTGCTGTAATAAATTTTGTGACTCCTTGGGTGCAGCCTGCAAAACCCTTGTAACCTTAACTGCTCTGGATTGTTAAAGGTGATTCACTTTCTGCTGTTTTCCCTGTAATGACCCCGGAATAAATACCAGCTCCGGTGTAAAACCTGATGCAATGCCACTGAAATGTAACTGAAAGCAGGATTAGACCCACCGTGTTAAAACAGTACTGCCTGGCCAGCCCAATGACACATTTTTCTTGGGATTTTTCCTGGCAATATCATTGTTCTAAATGGGACAAAGATTCTCTTTCACTGAGACCATCTCTTACTCCTGCCATAGCTTGTCACTGCTTCTCTGGGGCCAAACAGCCTCCCCCTTTACTGAAGAGTTTCTGTTACCTGTCTCCCATGGAGTCCGATTTCCCCAGGACCTGAAGACTTTTTTTTAACTCCAGCTCCCATTACAGTAAGGAATTTCCAGTGGCAGTGTTCTGCACTGTACCACTGCATTAGAACCAGCTGAATGGTGAACTCAGGCAGAGTGAAACGCCACTTACTGTGAACAGGAGTCAATGCATATCACAATTCTTGTCTGAGAAACTTCTGCATACACACAGAAGCTGTTCTGGGAACAAAGGGCCAGATTTAACAAACAAACAAAAATTTAGATGCCTAATTCCCATTGATTTCAATGAGTTAGGCACAAAATACCTTCAAAAATATGACCCAAACTGACTCTTGGTTTAAACACATGCACAGATGAATATTTAAAGGCTAGACTGAAATTAGCCCTCTAGTGGCATGTGAGGAAAGGTGGAAATAAACCACTCTAGTCCTCGCACCCCAAGAGAACATAAGAACAGCCATAGTAGGTCAGACCAATAGTCCACCTAGCCCAGTATCCTGTCTTACGAGAGTGGCCAATGCCAGGTGCTTCAGAGGGAATAATCAGAACAAGCAATTATTGAGTGATCCATCCCGTCATCCATTCCCAATTTCTGGCAATTAGAGGCTAGGGACACCCAGAGCATGGGTTTGCATCCCTGACCAGCTTGGTTAATAGCCATAGATGGACCTATCCTCCGGGAACTTATCTAATTCTTTTTTGAACCCCGTTATAGTTTTGGCCTTCACAACATCCCCTGGCAATGAGTTCCACAGGTTGACTGTGTGTTGTGTGAAGTACTACTTCATTTTGTTTGTTTTAAACCTGCTGCCTATTAATTTAATTGGGTGACCCCTGGTTTTTGTGTTACGTGAAGGGGTAAATAACACTTCCTTATTCGCTTTCTCCATACCATTCATGATAATATAGACCTCTATCATATCCCCACTTAGTCACCTCTTTTCCAAGCTGAAAAGTCCCAGTCTTTTTAATCTCGCCTCATGTGGAAGTTGTTCCATATTCCTAATCATTTTTGTTGTCCTTCTTTGTACCCTTTCCAATTCTAATATATCTTTTTTGAGATGGGGCAACCAGATCTGCATGCAGTATTCAGGGTGTGAGTGTACCATGGATTCATATAGTGGCATTATGATATTTTCTGTCTTATCTATCCTTGTCCTAATGGTTCTTAACATTCTGTTCGCTTTTTTGACTGCTGCGTCACAATGAGTGGATGTTTTCAGAGAACTATCTACCAATGACTCCAAGATCTTTTTCTTGAGAGGTAACAGCTAATTTAGACCCCATCCTTTTATATGTATAATTGGGATTATGTTTTCCAATGTACATTACTTTGCATTTATCAACACTGCATTTCATCTGCCATTTTGTTACCCAGTTTTGTGAGGTCCCTTTGTAACTCTTTGCAGTCTGCTTTGGACTTAACTATCTCAAGTAGTTTTTTACAGTCTGCAAATTTTGCTATCTCACTGTTTTACCCTTTTCCCCAGATCATTTATGAGCACTAATGCTATCCTTCCTGTAGGAGACAGGGCTCTGGCACCCCTACACTCTGGGTGCCAATGCACTGTGCTTCCTGAAAGGGTGAAGCAGGGGCCACGCTCGCCCATGCTCCTTCAGTGGGGGTCAATGTGATTGCCTGAGGCACAATCCCCCTGGGAGATCCCACAGGGGTGGTGCAGGTCTCACTGCCGCTGATAGGGACTGCAGCTCGACAAACCGTTAGCATGAGCGACTGAACATCTTTTCCCAGTTATCTTCCAGTACAGAGCAGAAGCTGATTTTTCAAGTAACAGGTTTAAAGATCATAGGTCAGATCGATCACTCTGGCTGCTTTGCACCATCCCAGCAATGCAGCAGGCAAGCTGGCAGATCTAGCCCCGAGGATCCCCCTGCATGGAGCCACTGTCATAGTGTCTATGCCATCCTCCCTCTCGGCTCTTGGTGCAGGGGGTGTCTTCAAGCTAGTGCTATCCAGCTGTCCCCAGGATGAGGGATGGCACTTATCACAGGATAAACACAGCACTCACCTTTTGCTTCCCCAGTCTACATCTGTTGCCTTGTTGGCTGACAAGGTAATCAACAGTTCCTTTGAAATGGATAACCCAATGAGTCACCACATAAGAAGTGAACACCTCAGACCATGGAATCTCTGACTACATCCCCACAGAGCCAGAGTCTGATCACGCTCTTTTTGATGTTATGTTTATAGGCTCCATTTGCTTTGGGCTGGATTACCTCTGAGATTTTTTTGCCCTCTCTCCAAGAAACGACAATTTTTTTCCACAGAAGCTAGGATTATGCTTGGATATATTTACCATATTTTTACACATGTGGTGTGGCGAACTTTATTGGTGCCTTGTGTCAGCTGTAAATAGAAAGAACTAATACAGTGGTATTTGGTTTCATCTGAGGGAATAAGCGGGCTTTGTTCTACAGCTTGTACTCTTTGTATCGGGCACTGGGTTCCCCCCCTCCCACATCTTTCTAAGGGGACAATTTGGTTCATTTACCATGCCAGATGTAAAAGGCATTTTAAATATTCGATCAGAAGCCTGGTCCCTGTGAAGTCTATAATCACAGGGTTGGCCTTTTTAAAAAAAAACTGTACTGTTCTTGTTAATACGATAAAACAAGACACGTGCAAAACGCAGTCTGCATTTCACAGTCTGGGTCCTGGCCCGGACTGTGGTTAACAGAGCTTTTTGCTGAGTGACAACAAAACAAATTATGCAGTCTCCCTTATGCCTCAAATTTAATATCTCATCTCCAGCCCTCTAATTCAAACCTTCACACTGTTCCAAGGTTTCCTTTGTAATGAGATAACTCTGAACATTAACGCTGCATTACGCTGAGCTATTATTCTCATGCCTGACTCATTATGTATAGAACTGGAATCAATAAAATGTGGACTGAGAGGGACTGGGTGGTTTGGGGATCAGCTAGTTAAGCCTCTAGGTTGCGGCTTCACATCCATCCCAGGTGAGTAAGGACCCTTGGTGGTAGTCTCCGGAAAGAGGCTGGGTTTCAAACAGACAGGGAAACTCACCCCTCTGTGTCATGGCTCAGGCACAAAGGTGGAGTGGGGTGGAGGGAAGCCTGCACTGCCACTGACTGTGCTGTGCCTATTGTGAGGATAAACAAACCTCAGACCCCTGCACCGAATTAATTCAATTTAAATTAATATAAAATATGGCAGAATTAGTCTGGCAAAGTTCACTCTCCATTCTCCATCAGCTGTCAAGAACAAGGATCTTCTGCACCCTAGAGTCCCCCCAGCTGGCTCTCGGCCTTGCTAAGAGAAGCAGTGTAAGGCTCTGTGAAGCCTGATAAATTGCATGCACTTTCGTCCTACCTCCATCGTTGTCTTTTCCATCGCCGCATGCTGTCTCCATGGAAGTATCACAGCCCGCTCCTCTCCAGCCCAGCTGGCAGACACAGTGCCAGCCATTCATGTCCAGAGTGCATCTGCCATTGCCATTACACAGTCCAGGGCAACCCTCTGCAAGGCAAACAATCACACATTCTAATGCACTGGAAGGTGTTAGGAGGACTAGGGACATAGAAAGACAACCTGGAAACGTGGCTGGGGAACCTCTTAAAACAGCTTTTTTCTTTGCCTTCTACCTATCTCTCCTCTCCCATTTCTAAGGTTTCCTGCTTCTTTTGCCATCCAGAATCAATGGGGACTGTAGAATAAGAGAAGGGCATTACATTCATTGTACTTCAAGCTTTGGTGACTACAACTCATGGCTCCCCACCTCTGCCGCAATGATGGATTTCTGGGGTGGGGATGCAGTCTGCTTTCCTGATTCTCTTGCAACACGTGCAGCAATCCACCCTACACTTTGGGTTGCCTTGCAAGAGCAGGGCTTGGAGTAACCCAAACTCCCTGGCGGGTTAGAGTTCTCAGCACCGCCTGGGAGGCAGTGGGCTCTGGAAGGTACAGCCACGAATCTCAGTCTGGCAAGCTGGCACAGTGACTTGGCTTATCTGTCTGTGAAGAGAGACTACATGATTGTGAATTGTAGTATGAAGAGTTTATCAACATGACTTTGGGATGATTGCATTGTTCCCAAGAGGCAGGGCCATGAGTGAGTTATATAAGTCATCCCATACAAGTACTGGTAGACATTCCTACAACACCGTGCCCTCATGTACTCTGCACAGGTTCCAGAAGCGCCATTTCAATTTGTAAGATCTGTTTTATAGAAATTTAAACACTTTTACTGAAATAATTTTTTCTATCCATCTGCTTTCAAAGGCAGTTGCCTTACTTTGCATGGGTCCAATTGAACAAGCACCAGAGGAAGCCAGGAAAACTCTTTAAAAAGGACCTTTTTATCTTTACACACACACACAGTATGTCACTCCTCTAAAGTAAGAGAGTGAGTGTGTGTGTGTGTGTGTGTGTGTGCGTGTGTGTGTGTTATTATAGGCAGAACTGGCAGCTCTGTCTAATGTCAAGGCTACTTGACATGTCCCATTATATAGCCCTGTCTTCAGCAGCTTGTAACTTTGCCAAACTTTAGACATTTGAGCTGAAATTTTCCATGCCCAATGTCTGTCTCTGACTGATTATTTTTTAAGTTTCAGCTAAAAAGGTTCAGCAATTTCCAAGAACAAGATTAGCAACAAAATATGTTGTTTGCCCACGTTAAAAAAAATCTTACTATAGTCTCATTGACAAACTCTAGTGTCCCCATGCTTTGGAGCACTGACTTGAAATTTGGCAGGGGGTCATCCTGGTGTCAGAGCTGTGGATGTTGCCGTCACCATGAATATCTGCTCAAATTTGTCCAAGTTATAAGGCTCTAACAACCCGCCCCCCCCCCCACATTCTGCACATGCTCAGTAAAGTCCAGCAGCTAAATTTTTCAGAGATTCTGCCTCATTGAGCATGCTCCATCCCCCTCACAGCTGCTATGTGTCAACTGGACTCCACATGCTGCATCCACCCACAGCAACTGAACATGCTCCATCCTAAGGGTGGAGAGGCAGAATAAGAATTTCCCTGCAGAAGGGGAGGGACCAGCGCCAGAGAATTGTGTGTGTGTGTGTGTTAAAAGTGTCATAGAAAACTCTATGGGGAAATTAATAATTCTGTATTCAGTGCAGGGCTTGGATCCTGCACAGTAAACAACAAATGGGCCCACGCACTGGACGACGAGGATAAAAAGAAACAGTGAATAACTGCTCATTCAGTGAGCACAGTCTATCCTGTGCACTGAACGAGGCAGGGGTCCTGAAGAAAAAACGTGATTATGTAATTAAACCTTAATTCTGTCATTTCCTCACTTTTGAGAGCTTGACTTTGCAACCTTAACATTCTTTTAACCATCTTTTGGATGTAATTTCCTACATGTTTATATAGATATAAAACCTATTTTACATCAACTTGAATGGATTTTCATGGCTCCCACTGAACCTTGTTCAGTTGAATCCAAGGAAACCATGACAAGTGGCTTGGAAAGAAGATGGATAGAAAAACTCACCCCAGTAAAGTGTGTGTATGTGTGTGATATACACAATGTCAGTACTCTAACGTATAGTATCTTGGGCCCTTCCAGGGCCAGGAGCAAGTGCTAATGTTCCATTGGGAAGCTGGGAATCTCCCTTTCCCAGTGGGATAAAGCTCCTCTTCCTAACCCTGCCAAACTGTAAGATTTCAGACACTAAGGGTTGCGATGTTTTAACATACCGAAATGGGAGTGGAAGAGTGAATCCTCTCCATCCTGGGACACAGGTCAGGAGGGGAAATTTAGGGGTGAAGGAAGAAACACTTGTCTCTCAGTTTGGCTTAAAAAAACCCAACTCAGGGTTGCCGGGACTCAGAAATCTGGAATGTTGGACTAGCACCCAGAGGAGATGGAGAGGGCAGGCAAGGTGCATAATAAATTCTATTTATTATGTGTCTCTGCAGGGTATGACGTGGCTATGGTCACCACACCATGGATATGATACCCACAGTATTATGCATTCCACAATAGCCCTGCACAGTAAAGAATGCTAAGAAATGACAACACAAGTGAACCTTTCTGGCGGAGGGATAGCTCAGTGGTTTGAGCATTGGCCTGCTAAATAGCAACCTTAGTGTCTGAAATCTTACAGTTTGGCAGGGTTAGGAAGAGGAGCTTTATCCCACTGGGAAAGGGAGATTCCCAGCTTCCCAATGGAACATTAGCACTTGCTCCTGGCCCTGGAAGGGCCCAAGATACTATACGTTAGAGTACTGACATTGTGTATATCACACACATACACATACAACCCAGGGTTGTGAGTTCAATCCTTGAGGGGGCCATTTAGGGATCTGGGGCAAAAATCTGTTTGGGGATTGGTCCTGCTTTGAGCAGGGGGTTGGACTAGATGATCTCCTGAGGTCCCTTCCAACCCTGATATTCTATGATAAAACCTATGTACTAAAACCACAAGATAATCTGGTGTTTGAGAAGCACTTCCGACTATCAACAGTGCTGGAATATACATATGCTATATGCTCCCCTCAGATCCAGGCCACCGTGTTTTGCGTGATCTCTGATGGTTGGTGCTTTTGCCTGCTAGTTTTTATTAACTGAAGTTTGGGCGGGAGAGGGAATTTAAAAAATGAACGGGGATTTAGAAAAAAAAAACATTTAAGAACCTATTTCTGCTGTCCCTAAATCTGTAGAGATCTCACTGGAGTCAATGGGAGCTTTACCTGAGTCGGTAGTGCAAGACTGGGCCCTATGTGGGTTTCTAATTGAAACCTCTTGCAGATGTTGCTATAAAAACTGGTCTTAAGAGAAAAGGGGAGGCAGCTTTGCCCATCCATGGGGACTTCAAGCATACCATGCAAAAAGCAACCTAGACCAGGAGTACACTGGAAAAAAAGAGACTTGTTTCAACTAGACAAAAATGAATGTCATACTATCACAGGGACGTTCACCAGAAGTAGCGAGAGATTACTCTGCCATTTTAAGATTGGTAGCCAAAATAACATCCTGTTAATGATCTGAAAAATTAAGGCCCCCTAATTAGGCTCAATTATAAACTAAGTGTAGTTGGGACTTCCTTGAAGTTAAGCCTCATTGCCATATAAAATTGGGCTTAAGGGATAAGACTTACTCAGGTTTGATCGTCAAGTAGCGCCAGGAGAATTAATTTATTCTCTTCTTTGTCTTTCCCCTATCAAGCTGCAAAAAAGGCACTGATGCACCTCCTGATGTGTCTCACCAGACCTGGTGGAGTTCTGAATCCAGGTGGCTGCAGCTGGATGCAACTCCGAGGAATGCAACCAGTAGTTGCAAACAAGAACAATAACTTTAAAGTTATCTAGAAAAGTTCTGTGTGCTCCAAGGGAAAGCAAAGTATTAACAGATCTTTCCATACAATGGGAACACAGTAAAATGTTTTGAAAACCACTTAACCAATGGGCCAGCAGAGTGATCCTACTAAGAGAGGGATGAAGGAGCCCAAAATCAGACGGTTCCTAGTATATTAAGGCTTAATCTTACTTGTCTCACTCATACTAATCTCACTCACTCACCCATACTAATTGGGCAAGTACGATAAGTAGGATTCGGCAAATGACTGCACCGGGAGCTGTGAATTCAGCACTTCTCAAACTTGGGTGCATAGAGTTATGCATCAAAATAAGTGAACTGATTTTCAGAAGACCTGAACCCTCAACAAAATTCACTGACTTCAAAGGGAGATGTGGATGTGCAGCACCTTTGAATATCAGACCATTTACTTAGGGGCCTTCTTACGGATTTAGGTGATTTTTCGGATCAGAGTTATTCACCAGTAACCAGATCTGAATTATCCTGAGTGATATTATCTGTTCCAGTGTCATTTAGGATATAGGGAAACTCTCTCAAACAAGAAGAAACTTCCAAACAGAATGAACTTTTAAGGGAGACCACTATCAATTTTGAACTTTAGTCTGGAGGGCCCAGTGCCAGTGATAAGATGAACTGATTTCAGTACAGCCCTTTGTTAGTGAAGAGCTTCTTGGTTTTAACCATGTTGAAGTTTGCTCCTGAAATTTGCTCTCCCCCTTTGAAACAAGAGGAGGCCTAGTCTAGAGTCTTGACTGACTCACTGGTTTACATTAAAACAGTAGGAAAGCCAGCAGTCAATCCTATTCAACCTCAATAAGCCAGGACTGCTGGGGAGGGATTTCAACTAGAAACATGTTAATAATTAAGAAAGCCAAAATGGCATGAGAAACGTAATTCTGAAAATTGCACACGGTGCATTTAGCCAAGTAAAAATCATGTACGTTGAAAGATTCAGCTATTGCTAATCCTTCCAAAGGAGGGAATGCAATGTAAATGGCAAGCGAATGGTTTATTCATAATATGTTGCTTAACCCGTTCCTCACTGCAAAAATCAGTAAATACAACATGCCTTTATTCCTAGCAATCAGAATCAGTCAAAAGACTGTCCAGAGCAAGAGGGTATATTTGTAGAAGACATTTTAAAAAATGGGATAGTGCGGGGAGCTACTCATTACCTCAGGTCCCTGAATCTCAAGGAGAGAGGCTCTGCACAGGGCCGGCTCCAGGCACCAGCTTAACAAGCAGGTGCTTGGGGCGGCACGTCCTCACTCCCTCTAGGAGCAAAGGACCTGCCGCTGAACTGCCGCCGCCGATTGCAGCTTTTTTTTTTTTTTCCCCAAATGTCGCCGCCGATCGCGATCGTGGCTTTTTTTTTTTTTTTGCTTGAGGCAGCAGAAATGCTGGAGCCAGCCCTGGCTCTGCAAGACGATTTTTCTTCTTCTGTTACCCCTTGGTTCTTATCTGCTACCCTTTGATCCAATCTTCTCCAGTGCAAATGGAGATGAAAGGAAGAAATCCTGAGAGTTTTTGAAATGCAAAGCACTGACATGTACAACATTAGCAAGAGGTTCTGATCACACCTAGTGCTGACCTATATATTCTTTTAAGAATGCCACCACTGCTACTCCATAAAGAAAGACAAGGAGCCCCGTTCCTTAATTTAACAAAGACCCCCTATTTTTTTTAGTTTAAAGCAAGTCAATAGTGTTTCATTGACCCTTGCAATTAGAGAAAATTAACTGCCACTGAACAGATAGTCAATCTGAAGCCATAGATTCAGGAACAGACACTGCTCATTGGTGCTGCTCTCTCACGAAAGGACTAATCAGTTGTTGAAACCATTGACATTTCCTTATCATTAATATGTGGCTGGCCACTCAGAGACTTTCCCTATTTGTGGTTCTACTTGAACATGCACTTTAATATCAAATGAAGCAGGAAACAGATACCAGGTCATAAATTCATCTGGAGAAGTGCAGCTGTCAGGACCACCATGTTTCTTGTCACACACTTAAAGCCTAAAGACAGACCCTTCATTTTAACCATTCACCGGACCACAATTTTGGCATGTTTGTCCTTCTCCATGAACCTCTAATGGTTGGTTACCATTTCTGATTGCTCACAACCGTATAGGATCTTGAAGTCTAAATTTAGTGGTAGAAAGAGCGTCCCTTGAGCTGTTTTTATTTTTAATGGCAAACTGACTGTTCTGTGTGGTATCAGCAGCCACCTAGAAGGACATTTGTGTCCACCTCAATCACATTTACTGTCCATTTGTTATACTTATCTGGGAAATGTTCGTTGTCTCGGCATCTTATATAGTTATTGCACATTTTGGGACTGCAGTCAATATTTCTAATTAAAAGTCAATTTGGCTGCTACAGCTACAATTTCATAAATTAAATCAGATAATGAATTGCAGCTCTGAGATAGGAACAACTGAGTGTTTTGAATATGGAAATTTGGTGTGAAAAACAATTGCACTGGTTTCCTAACAGTGTCACTCTGTTTTCTTCTGATTGACACCAAGATGAGATCAGAATCAGGCCCCAGACTTGTTTTACCAATACAAATAGGCATGTAGGGCCAGATATTCAGCTGGTGTAAATCAATACAACTCCATTAACTTCAATGGAATTTTACTGATTTACACAACTGGAGGATCTGGCCCAAAGACCATAGCATTTTCATATAAAGAAAAATATCTCCCCTTAAGCACCCCAGGAAGATTTCTCACCTAAAGATCAAAACCTAGAGACTTCATACAGAAAACACACTCACCTGCTTGTTACCATATGGATCATATACATTTAATAAAACAAACGCTGCGTAGCGCACCTGCTGTATTGCAGACATGTTTTTTTTCCTCCTGACTTTGATTACCTGGCTGGGTGGGGTGGGGATGAGAGATGTTGTGGAGGGGAGGGAGAGAGGAAGGGTACACTGATATAATGTTAACATGAGATCACAGCATCTACAAAGGATGACGCTCCAGACACATTTCCTACCGAAATGACCGGAACGTTCACCCTTCCAGGTATTAACGAAAGATTTGTGACAATGAGTAAAAGATGCAACCTCAAGACAGTGCATATTTTTAAAAAAAACACAAAGACAACAGGAAAAAAGAGGAAGGAAGACCATACCTTTCACTACCTTATCCAGATAGTGAGCTTGGGAGATAAAAGACAGGACATTTAAGGTAGGATTGAATAAGTGCAGTACAGCTTACTATGAGATTGTGCAGGTGCAAAGAAAGGCACAGGAAAGTTTGCTATGATATTAAAAGAAAAAACTTTTATTGTGGGGAGAGGAGAAGGAAGGAAAGGGTGGAACAAAACTATTCTCAATCAAAGAACTGAGGAAGGCTGTGTTCAATCATCCATTTAGTCTGGTTGCAGGGATTCAATAAGCTCAGCAAGAGAAACAGGAAGGTAAAAATAAATGGCAGAACATTGTAAGGTTCTGATCGCTTGCAACAACCCACCTCTGCGATAGGAAAAACAGTGTCTTTCCAAAATTCTTCCACCTTGCCTAACAGTATCACATTTTCTTAACAAAGATGCCTTGTTCCCCTGTGGCCCTATTGGAATTGGAAAGTCTTTTACTTTTGGATCTCCTTAACGATAACATATTGCATTTATACAGCCCAAGATTTTCACTTGCTTTCGAAAATTAAACTAACTTCACAACAGCTCTGCAAGGAAGGTAAGTGTTAATACACCCAATGTAAGGAGAGATAAAGTGAAGTACAGAGAGGTTGTGGAGGCATACAGGGCAGTCATGTGCCCAATTCTCATTGCAAGTCAACAGGAGTAGAGTGCCTTTGAAAACTGCTACCTAATCAGTCTGCCCAAGTTCACACAAGAAGTCAGTGGCAGAACAGAACACAGAAATCATGACTTGCAGCTCTCTGCTCTAGCCAGTAGACCACACTCCTTCTCTTAACATCAGTTGATCTCTGTTAACAAAGATGCTTGGGGGAATTTTCTGCTTTTCTCTCTTTTGCTCCCTCCCTCAAACCCTTTGCTCCCACAACTGTTGTTAAATAAGAGCTGTTAAATGTTATTTCTCCAGTTCCAGCACTATTCCTAAGCTCCCTGTGATCTTGCTCTCAGAGGAGTCCTTGCACCCTAAGGGGGAGTGTCTTATTTCAGATCGGTTCATGGAGACCACCCAAGTAGAGGGTCACAAACCTTAAGCAGGATTTCTCCCCCTCCCCCCTTTGAATCTAGAATCCTGTAAGTCTAATGGGTTAGTGGAAGCACAAGCCCACTTTTGTAAGAGAGCTAAGAGGGCCTTAATTCCCAGAGTTAGACACCAATGGACTGAGGTTCACAAATCACGCCTACAGGATTGAATACATGCAGCACAGCTTTGCTTACAAGCCCGGATAGCTGCAGAAGTCCAGGAATGGGCGATTCTGGTTTAAAAATTCAGAGCGGCCCAACATACAAAACCTTGGCCAAAGTTTTGCCTCACAGCTGAAATTTTCAGATGTGAAAATGTTTACAGGGGAAAAAAATGGAGGGAGTAGCCAGGCCAGCTAGACCAATTATTTGCAGATGTTACCTTTTAACTTAGATGGCTTGAAGAACAATGCAGCCTCATACGAGAATATCCCGTATGTGGCCCCAAACTTATGCCACACTAGTAGATTCAGACATAAATATTTCACCCTGAACTTATGTTGTTCCCATGCACATGTCAGTGGATCAGCTGTGGGCACTCCTTTGGAAAGGTGCAAAGGGACTCTGTACAACGGGCATGTAGAATGAGCTTAGGAAAGGAGCAATGGGTGCTCTAAATGTGGCCTGCTCCTGTTCTGCCTTTCACCCGAGTAAATTGGGTACAGCGTCAACAAAGTCACTGGAGTTAAAGTGGTCTAACATAAATGTAAGTGAGAGGGCAGCATGCAGCCCTTATGTGCTTAGCAAGTGGAGATAACATGAGTTTATGCCATAGTGATACTGACAAAGGCCGTGTCAGCCCTTGAAGCTGACCCGTGTTTGGTATCCAATGTCAATTACAATTCCCCGCCTCATCCAGGGCCAACCTGTGTTTAAAGCTGATGCAGAAAGCGTTGGAACGAGGCATCAAACACACCTGTGCAGTGGGTGCTGACCATGGCTTGATCCTCTCCATGGAAAACACCACACTGTGTTCAGTCGTGAGACTGGTTGTCAAACGCAGCTCAGTTTCTACGGCAGATAGGGCCAAACACTCTAGCATGCTCAGACATCTGAACACCTAGAGTTCTGGTCTGACGGTAGCTTAGAACTTTTACCCCATAGAGAACAGAATCCTGGCTTAATGTGTCTTGTTTGGAGTCCAGCTGCTCAAGTAGAAACTGAGAGGCACTGATTACAGCCCAGACTATTCAGAGTGTGTGTGATTATTTATGCAAAGGCATTGATGAAAGCCTATCCCAAAGGATAGATTTCTAAAAATCAGGAGTTTCTCTAAGTAAGACAAAACAAGGCCTGATTGTCTCATAAGCAACAGCCCATGTTGGGAGGGATAACGTCTGTTTGTCTGTCTAGATACGCGTTGTGGCACCCATCACCATAAAATCTCACTGCTATGGAGGGATCAGGCAGCATTCAGGTGGTCAGACCTGAATTACAGAGGGCAGCATGCGCTCCTCTTCCCTCCCACACTGGCTTATCTCTGCTGGCTGGTACAGAGAAGGGACCATCTCCCCGACAGCTGTGGAGAATCTAGAGCTGACTGTGGCACTACAGTCTTGCGTTCAGAGCCCACAAGGACTGTGTCTATACCGAACTCCAGTATAGGGGTGGCAACTGGGTGGGAGACTCCTTGTGCCTGCTCCTCCACGTAGGGTGACCAGATAGCAAGTGTGAAAAATCGGGACAGGGAGTGTGTGTGTGGGGGGGTTTAATAGGAGCCTATATAAGAAAAAGACCCCAAAATCAGGACTGTCCCTATAAAATTGGGACATCTGGTCACCCTACATGTGCATCTAGGAAGGGTAGTACATAATCTGCACCAAAGCCTCCAGGATCATGTACTTGTAAACAGCGTCACAGAGGAATTCACAAAGAGGATGAAATTTGAGTCCCCTGTGTAAAGTCCAAGTTGCCAGGTAGAACCTTTCCCTTGCATCACAGAGGCAGGATGCAGAGCAATCATAACACTCAGGTACTATAGCCAATGGGTGTGGTTCATTATACCTATTATGCAAAGTTTGTGGCTAGGCTCCCATGGATCCATGCAATTTCTGGACTCACCACCAACAACCTGGTCACACCATGTAGTCCACTCATGGATCATCCCTAATCAATCTATGGAGTGGCCCAATGCAAAGCCAAGCTACAATTTGGCCCTTTGGAGGCAGGGGGAGGGATTTCACCTTTAAACTCAGCTTCTCCTAGAAAGCCCAGTGGTCTCTGTGGGTGGCAGATGAGTGGTGGAGCCTAATAAAACAAAATTAAATTGTTGCTACTTTACTTGGGCCAAAGGAAATGTTTTAACGTAGTGGAGACTCCACCAAGTGAGGGCTGCATTGTGTATGTTCCTTAGTTCCTGTTTTAAGAATTCAGAATAAATAAATTAAGTAATCCTGCAGGATTTAAAGATCCCTGCAGTTATATAATCAACTTTATGTTCCACCCTCTTGCCTGAATGAAGGAAGGTTGCTGAATTAGGATGACGAACACAAGCTTCTGCATCAATTTCCTGGTTGGGAATTAACTGAGGTTACGCTAATGAAATCTCAGAACGTGAGCAATCAAGCTACTATACTTGGTAACGTAACTCTTTGTATGAGCAAACAAAATTAATCCACTGGGATCACAGTTCCCTGGTAGCATGAGAAAGTGCTTCCTATTCCTTCCTTCCCAGTAAACGAGAAAATAAAAGGAATTCTTACTCTCATATGTGCTCAACAGGAAATGGAAGGAGAAACTTCCTTTACTTGTATCATCCATTTCTACCACTGTTACCTGCACACATGGCAATATTATTAAAGAATTACTTCAGCAATGGGGTTTAATGCTTCTCATTGCTAATGCAGGCTGGGCAACGACACAGACATATAAGGGATTACTGTCAACAGAACATGTTGCCATGCAGGGAAATTAAACAAGGACAAGGGGAATGCTTACCACACACTTAATGTAATTCCAAGTCAATGTCCTTTCATCTGTGCCAATATTACTAGCTTATTACTCCTTCACACGCCATTCAGTTTCCTTGGATATTTATGACTTTGTCAGATCTCCTTTATATTATACAATTACCAATGAATATTCGTAGGAAATATGGTTTACAGCTTCAGAGGCATGAGTGTATGTACAAATTTGTTGTTAAACCACAGTGTCTGGAGGGTAGGCGGGGGGAAGGAAACTGAATTACTTCTGCACTCAAAATAAGGGATGGTTCCTAAAGCCCAGACAGCACTGCAATGGGAATGTAGTACTGTATGAACGTATAGTGGGTGCCATTAAAATCTCGATGCTTGCTGCATTGCGGTGTTTGCCTTTGCCATGATAATGTAGACTCCCTATTCTAAGAATGAGGAGTGCTGCAAACAATATGGTCACTTTAATTAGTGTGAAAGGTAAAACCCGTTTGAAAGCAATCTTGGTATGTCAGCTGCAGATTGAAATATCACACACATTCTCTGTATCACTACGAAGAAATTTGTATTTTGTTTTTGAATCAGCATTAATAGAATGAGATCCATTGTATGAACTGGGTACTTTTGTATATGAATACAGCCCAAATCAAATTGTCCTCTGGATTTAGGACATTTCCCTAAATGTAAGTATTTTCCCCAAAGATAATAATCCATCACCTCAAAGTCTTCAGTTTGGTGAACCGAGTGCTGTAAATAGAACCATGAAACAATATTACACAACCATGGTTCCCCAATTAACACATGATTGCTTTCCTTTCAGTTTAAAGTCATTTGTGAGAGGGATTTTCACCCATTGTTAATGGGAAGAGCTGAAAGCTGTTAGGCACGTGGAAGAAAAACAGACTGTAATTTCTAAGGAGTCGTGGGGAGTTTTTGAGTGCCAGACATTTTTCATTAGGGATGTTTGTGAAGACCATAATGTGGTAGAGGGACATTAGCCAGAACTGAGCCACAAACATGGTTTGTTGCATGATCCTATTGCTGGAATTAAAGTATTCGTGATTATGCTTCAGTTACTGACTATCTTTGCATGTGTGAATGGTGCCCAGGCTGATAACTTGGATGCTTAGCTATGTTGACAAATGAATTTAAAAATAACTGATAAAAAATAGAGGGCCAAATTCTGCACTTAGTGACACTAGTATAAATCTGGAGTGACTCCTTGGGCGTCAGCTGAGCTACGCCAGATCCACTCTGGTGTCACTGAGACCCATTAGTGAATTCTAAGTGTAGGCTGGATACTACTAATGTTAGTGCTCGTGTGACTTGGACAGGTTGTGTAGGCAACTCCACTGAACTGGGATCAAATGGGCGACGTTGTGATATTCAGAGAGAAGAAAAGGCAAGGTGCAGCAGGGAATCAACTTAACTCAGATGAAGAGGCAGCGTAAATCTGAACCACATTATTAATGAGCACACAGATGTCTTAAGGCAGGGACAGTGCCACTTTCTATAATGTTAAGCACATTGATGGCACCTTATAAATAATAATGATCTGTGCACCACAAGTTCAGAGCTTAAGGTAATGCCAGGTGCATTAGATGTATGAAGATGGTGAGAAAGAAAAGTGAGATGACTAGAGAGATAGTGAGGCAGAGAGAGAATTAGCAAGACAGCTTTGAAAATCAGAGAAACATTTTCTGAATATAATTCTCCGTGTCACTGATAAATTGTGCAAATAATGGAGTGAGTCAGGGTAACAGAAACTTAAAACAGGCTGCATGTTTCTGAATAAGCAGATATCACAGTACAGAGGAGTCTTGGAGGCCAATGAAAAGACCTTTTACAAGAGTCAGAAGTGGGGCATTTTCCGAAGCCTCTAGGTAAGGTTTGATAGCTTGTGTCTGAGAGATCAAACACTATATATGTATATTTCACCTCTGATAGCAAAAATATATATATCTAACCAGGTCATCACCAAATGAAAGGACATTTTGTCTTGTTCCCACATGAAAATGTATGATGTCAGAACTTGAAATCCAAGAACAAAGGTGCTCATGCTACACTAAGTCACATAGATTCAATTCAGCATGCTTCTTTTCTCCCCCATCCTCTTCCTGCTCCTCAATTATTCTTTAAAAAGTATTTTCCCCCTACCAATAGTGCAGTGCTCTCCGTTCCAGCCCGGGCTGCATTCACATTTGCCATCCCGACATGTCCCGTGCTCATTACAGCGTGGGTGACACGCCCGCTGATCACAGGCTGCGCCCATCCATCCCTCCTCGCAGCGGCAGGTGCCTCCGACACAGAGGCCGTGTCCTCCGCAATCCGCTGCACAAATCTCTGTGGGAGAGGAGAAAAGAGAGGGGGCAGGGTGCGGGGGGAGAAATCCAGAATGTTATTGTTAACAAAGCAGCCACACTTCACTACCTCGCCTGACGGGGAATGAAAGGAATTCCTGCTGCTCATAACACTAATCCTTTCTGACAATAAGAATCTAATAAGTAGATTAGAAAAAAGAGACGGACATGGATTGCAGAGGTCTGCTGCGATTGATCCTCCTCTTTGCTTTCGAATTCTATCGCACTCCACAAGCTTTTGTGCTGACCACATCCAAAGGGGAAGGCTCTTCCAACAGACGGAATAAAAGTCAAATTTAATTAAAAACTGGTTAAGTGTGAAAACAATGCACCGATAAATCACTGATGATAAAGTTAAGTGCAGGCAAAGTCTATTTGCAGCTTGTTAGTCCATGATTCTGGGGCTGTGATTCATGAAATCACCTCTTTTATTTTTGGTTAATATTAATAAAGAACATTTTTATGTAGGTTTTCTCTGTGGGGGAAGCCAGGAGTCGGTTTTACCACTCCCTCATTAAAAGTCCCCTTCCAGGCATTGAGGGGCCTATATTCTTATCTGATGAGATTTATGGTCTGCTGCTTGTGGGGCTGCTAGGAGTCCTCAACGTTCCCTGATGTCACTGGAAGCTGAGGATGCTCAATGCCTTTGCACTCGTCTCCTGGCAGGATCAGCCCCTGCAGGCCTTATCTGTAGACGTATTAGGTGTCCACAGCAATCATAGACTCTGGTGAGACTTGGGGTGCTTGGCATCTCTGAAAATCTAGCCCTAAAATCCTAAAACCTGGCCCCTTTCACCCACATCTTATTTTATTATTGGTCTGGGGAAAAAGGGCTGGAGGGGGCCAGACATCCATGACACAGACGGTAAGTGCCTATTTCTGCTATTATCATTGGAGATTGGCTCACAGGAAAACAATCAAACAAACCCCAAAGTGGCATTACGCAGCAGATGAAATTAAATGCATCCATTGCTGCTTCACCAGACTCTGGAATGGTCAACTGACTTCTTACCTTCAATCTGTGTAACACAAACCTAATGACATTCTCCCCGTTTCAAGGCACATGTGAGTTCAAATACCTCGACTTCTTCTCAGACTAACGACTCCCTCTACTCCCTGGCAGTTCTGTACAGTACATATGAATGGGGCTGAATCTGCCCAGCAGTTCAGTATTTAACACCCGCTTAGCTGCTGTCCATTTCAAGGGACACGACTCTCTCTGCTATAATCCTCACGGGGTGGAGAGGAAGGAGGGCATAGGGAGAGGGGACAGGAACATTTTTCCTTTCAGTGCGTCCGTGCAGAGCTGGGCAGAATTCTAGCCAAGTACTCGACAGGTAGGGCAGTGGCTAATGCACCAGTTAGCATGCCACAGCTGAGAGGGGAAGGATCAGCTTGCTCAGGGTGTTACGAGGCCCCCGCAGCCCTAGGAATGTATGCTGCTAGCAGGCACTAGGAACCGTGCATGACACTCTCATGTTAAGGTGCAGTAAGGTGCACTACAGAGCACATTTCCCTCCCATTGCCCGCGCCATCCTGTTCTGTCCCACCAGGGTGGCTAAGGAGCCCAGGATGGCTTCAATCTCTCCCCTTCTGTGTGCCTCAGTATATTAGGGGCAGGATCTAGCCCTAGACGTTTGTGGGTGAGGAAGGGGTTGGTATTATACGAGCCATTTGCTTCAGGTCACTGACTGCACATAAAACATTCAGGACTACTCAGCCTGCATTAACATCACACCTGACTGAAATTCAGCCTTATATAAGCTTGCCTTAGTCTTTTTCTAATTAATATTGCCAGTGACAGGGATCTTCAGACATACAGAGACGTTGAGGCACTTCTGCTATGCTTGGTGGGGCCACTGTGTTCATTTTGATTTGGAGAGGGAGATTTGGCGTGTCCATAAAGCCAGCCAGCAGGGGCTTTACGACCTTACAATTAAATGGACCCTTTCCTTCAAGGCACTCAAAGCTCTTTACAGAGAGTAATTACTGTAAGAAATAATAATACTTAGCCCTTGTAGAACACACCTCATTCTCAAAAGGCCTTACAAACTTTCCAGCTGTTTGCCACACACTACAATGTATGTGTTTGTAATCGTTTCATAAGAACATAAGTATATAAGAACGGCCATACTGGGTCAGACCAATGGTCCATCTAGCCCACTATCCTGTCTTCTGACAGCGGCCAGTGCTGGCCAGATGCTTCAGAGGGAATGAAAAGAGCAGAGCAATTTATCGAGTGATCCACCTAGGATTGGCAATTTTGGTTGGATGTATTCCTGGAAGTTTGTCACATGACGTAATTTTTAATTAAACATTAATCTTTAATTCCAGGCCAATCCTGGAGAGTTGGCAACCCTAGATCCACCCCTTCTCCTCCAGCCAATTCCCTTCATTTCAGTCAGTCACAGCTCCTTGAGCTCTTTCTGCTGAATCATACAGACTTCAATTTCTAATAATGTACTTTGACTACAATTTTCAGAAGCACCGAAGTGACTCATGACCTTAAGTGTCATTTTCAAAAGTGACTTAGGGCCAGATTTTCAAAAGTATTTAGGAGCCTAACGATGCAGGTAGGTGGTTAGTGGTGCTTAGGTGCTTTTGAAAAGCCCACCAGGAGCCTATCTGTATCTTTAGGTGCCTAAATACCTTTAAAATCTGGCCCTCAGGAGTCAATGGAACACAGGCTCCAAAGTGCCAAAAGCCCAGATTTTTAAAGGTTTGTAGGTTCCTGAGTCACTTATGTGTTTTTGAAAGTTTTACCCTTTGCGTCTGGAATTACCAAATTGATTCTCTCAACTCCCATGTGGAATTGTGAGTATTGTCACGTCACTGTACACACTGGGAAAATGAGGCACAGACCAGTTAAGTGGCGCACTTCAGATCAGCGGGATAGCTGGGAACAGAACCCGGCAATCCTTATTTCCTGCCCCCTGCTCTCAACAGCAGATAACACAGCAACGGAACTAGGCCTATTGGGATATCATGTGATTGCACTGGATGTTCAAATTAACTAATGTCGGAGTCAAGCTGAGCACCTGCACTGGAAAAAGTTGGCTCTCCTTGGCTGACCTGTGAGATGATAAAGTCTGGGAGAAAATAAAGTAAACAATTTATGTCAAAGAGCCCTCAACCAGAGGAGGAGAAATGCCGTGAGACTGAAGAAGTTCCAGACTTTTTGCATTTAAGTCCAGGATAAGAAGGCAATGTTACATGAGCCTCTGGTGCTTTTCCCCATGGCTTAGCGAAGGAGTTGCTCCAGTCCTAGGTTGAAATGACTCATCTGATTATGAAAATTCCCCCTGGGCTCTACCCTACAAGGGGCTGAGCACACTTTACTGCCACTGATGTCCTAGGGATGGATGGCCTAGTGGATAGGGTCTGGGACAAGGTCTCAGGAGGTTCAATTCCTGGCTTGGCAACAGATGATGGGCATGCTGCTTTCTTCCTCTGTACCTAGGGTTGCCAGGTGCCCAGTTTTCAACCAGAACCCCTGGTGGCTCCAGTCAGCACTGCCGACCGGGCCGTTGAAAGTCTGGTTGGAGCTGCTGCAGGGCTAAGGCAGGCTAGTCCCTACCTGTCCTGGCACCGTGCTGCACCTGGGAAGTGGCCAGCAGGTCTGGCTCCTGGGCGGGGAGGAACAGGGCTCTGTGCGCTGTCCCTGCCACAAGCACCGGCTCCACACTCCCATTAGCCGGGAACCGCAGCCAATGTGAGCTGGGATGGGGGCGGTGCTGCGGGTGAGAGCAGAGTGCGGAACCGCCTGGTCCCCCCAGCCTCACCCCAGAGCCCGGACCCCCAGCCAGAGCTCTGACCCCCCCTGCACCCTAACACCTTGTCCCAGCCCAGAGCCCCTCCCACACCCTGAACCCCTCATCTCCAGCCCCACCTCAGAGCCCGCACCCCAACCCAGAACCTGTACCCCCTCCTGTACCCCAACCCTCTGCCTCAACCCACAGCCCCCTCCTGCACTCCAAATTCCTCGGTCCCACCCCCCAGCCTGGAGCACCCTCCTGCACCCCAAACCCTTCATCCCTGGCCCCACCCCAGAGCCTGCACCCCCATTCCAGAGCCCGTACCCCCTCCCATGCCCCAACCCCCTGCCTCAACCTGCAGCCCCCTCCCACATTCCGAAATGAAAGTGGGGACAAAAGGAGGCTATTATGAATCCATCTTTAGAAACTGATAAGAGTTATTTAAAGGTGTGAAACTAGGGTAAAGGTGTGACACTACAAAAAGGGTGAATTCAGATAAATGTTAGGAAAAAGCTCCCAAAGGTGAATCTCTGTGGACTAAGTCTTCTATGAAAAGGAGAGGAAGCCCCATTGCTTGGGACATTTAAATCTCAACTGGAACATCCACTAGCACTGTAGAGAACAACTCTGCAGTGGCAGGGGCATGCACTAGATGATCTGAAACAGTGGTTCTGAATCTTTTCTACACCTTCTCCACATAAGAATCCCTCCAATCTAGCTGGGATCTAGTCAGAGCAAGGACAGGGTGGTTGTGACCATCAGGTGGAGAACCCATGATCTAATAGACCTTCTCCATCTCTAGTGTAAAAAAGCCAAATCCACAATGGAATTTTTCTAGGTGAGAATTTAGCCCTAGATATCTAGGATTCTAGTCCCAAAGAGCCCTAAATAAAGAATCTCAGCTGACAATCTATATCAATACCTGTGGGAAAAAAAGATACTTCAGACAGTCTCATTAATGTGTAATTTAATGATTCTTGACAAGGAGAGCCAGGCATTCACCAACCTAAATCTTCCATTTAACAGCCAGTTTAAAAATAGCTGTGAACTGTACGATTTAAATAGCCGTACAGCACACAGCTTGCCACACACATCAACTAGCCCTTTATAACCTGGTCTTCTTGTGCTCACAGGTGTCTAATAGATGATTAAAAGCCGGAGTAGCTTTTATTTTTATGGTGGGACTCTGAGACATGATCAAAGGGGATCGGAGATTAAGTTTTCTTTTAAATACAGGTCTTTGCAGGCAACTTGAATCGGGCAAGGTTGATTTACTGAAGAGGGCAGGTGAATTGTTACCTTATCATTTGGACCGAGCGATAGGATTTGCCATCTCCATTTTTAATTGGAGCCACATTTTTTTTTAAAGTTTCCCAATTCTGTTGTTAAAATTAGAGTGTGATTAGCTAACATGTGAGCCGTGTGAGTGAATCAGTAGAAGAAAAGCGTTTAATTCTCCTGTTACCGTATCCACAGGCTCTGGCCAGCTGCATTATGCTGCTCCTGCCTATTTAAGCTTAGCTAGAACACTCCGCTTGGGTATAAAAGCCCTGCCTGTTAACAAATATTTTCACACCAGCTGTCCCCAAAAGGTGGCTAAATATTTCCTTTCATCTTTAATCTCTTTTACTGTTTGTACAAATAGCTTAGCCATTCCGTAGCCTATTTCTAGGTGCATTGTATATTCCCACATCCTTGCCATACTGTTTTTCTTTCTTTGCTGTCACGATGCCTGCAGCCCCTTGCAGGAATTCAAATGAGCTTGTGTCCTATATTGGGGTTTCACAAACTGCAGGCCAATTTCTGAGCTTGAATGGGGCTCCCATTGGCTCCAATAGGAGCAAACAGTCCATGCATGTCGGAGAGAAAAATCTGACTCGCCTCCACCTGTACCCCAGGAATGTCCTTATGTCCCTTCCCTATGGAACAGAATAACAGAACAAAAACAAGGTGGCGGCTGGCTTCCAAGGCCTGGCTCAGTGCTGGGTAGAAAGGAAAGAACTGGGGAATACACTCCAAACCTCTACAACAGCAGGGGGAATCAAGAAATGGAAAATCTAGAGCTTCAGACAATTCTCCAACTGACCAGTGTGGGGCATGTAGGTTGCTAACACTACACCTTGCTCCCCACCCTAAGTATTATCTAGACCAGTGGTTCTTAACCTTTACTGCAGCCTGCACCTTTTTGGCTCTCAAAATAGGTTCTCGCACCCCTTATCAAAAATCAAAATATGTTCTCGCACCCCTTAAACCTAGATATTTTTGTTTGTATATTACAGTAATCGTTAAAAATGCATAATGTTAATAAATACATAGGTTTGATGAAACAAAGTAGTCGTACTTACGTGCCTGTGCTTAATTTGTGTTTTCAATGATTTACCTTCTAAAAAAAACTGGCCTATCTCGCACACCCAGGGGGTGCGTGCACCCCAGGTTAAGAACCACTTATCTAGACCATCCCTGACAGGTGCTTGTCCAACCTGCTCTTTAAAATCTCCAATGATGGAGATTCCACAACCTCCCTAGGCAATTTATTCCAGTGCTTAACTACCCTGACAATTATGAAGTTTTTCCTAATATCCAACCTAAACTGCCCTTTCTGCAATTTAAGCCCACTGCTTCTTGTCCTATCCTCAGAGGTTAAAGAAAACATTTTTTCTCCCTCCTCCTTGTAACAACCTTTTATGTACTTGACAAGTGTTATCATGTCCCCTCTCAACCTTATCTTCTCCAGATTAAACAGAACCAATTTTTTCAGTCTTCCCTCAGAGGTCATGTTTTCTAGACCTTTAATCATTTTGTTGCTCTTCTCTGGACTTGCTCCAATTTGTCCACATCTTTCCCGAAATGTGGTGCCCAAAACTGGACACAATTCTCCAATTGAGGCCTAATCAGCGAGAAGTACAGAGGAAGAATTACTTCTCGTGTCTTGCTTACAACATGCCTGCACATCTCAGAATGATGTTTGCTTTATTTGCTACATGGTTACACTGTTAACTCATATTTAACTTGTGATCCAATATGACCCCCAGATCCCTTTCCGCAGTACTCCTTCCTAGGTAATCATTTCCCATTTCGTATGTGTGAAACTGATTGTTCTTTCCTACATGGAGTACTTTGCATTTGTCCTTATTGAATTTCATCCTATTTTCTTCAGACCATTTCTCCAGTTTGTCCAAATCATTTTGAATTTTAATTTTATCCTCCAAAGCACTTGTAAACCCTCCCAGCTTGGTATCATCCGCAAACTTTATAAGTGTACTCTCTATGCCATTATCTAAATCATTGATGAAGATATTGAACAGAACCAGACCCAGAACTGATCCCTGTGGGACCCCACTCGACATGCCCTTCCAAGCTTGACTGTGAACCACTGATAACTACTCTCTGGGAACAGTTTTCCAACCATTTATACACCCACTTTAGGTTGCATTTCCCTAATTTGTTTATAAGAAGGTCATGCAACTTTAGGGGACTGAGTTTATTAATTTTACATTGTGGGGGCATTTGGTGATTTCTGTGACCACTCAGAACCTTTTGAATGGGTTTTGGGGTAGACTATATCCAAGGAGCTATCGAGTGCATTAATGGGGTGTGAGAAGGGGTCGTGCAGTCCTGTGGTTCAGCTATGATTACTCCTGGAGGCTCCCAGGCACTACACAAGTGTATCAGCTACACCGCCCTGGAGGAGGATCCAACCTCTCTTTGACCAGCTCTGGTTTTCACTGAGGTGAGGGGAGCGGGGAGAAGAGGGAGTTTTGACCCTGTCCTCACCTCATTCCAATGGGATTCTGGCTATTTCTTGTGCAGGGTGCCAGGACGAGAGTGCACGATTCTTGTATCCACCTCCATTTATGCACATCCTCATAGAAGCTGACCACAATGTTTCCCTTAGAAAGTAAATAGCTTGGTTCCCTGCCTATGATGCACCAGAAGAAAGAAAACCCCATCATGCACCTAGCTACGTGCGGAATGCTTCCTTGGTGGACTCCTTAACGTCAGAATGACTCCTTTTAGTTGATATTACATACGCAATAGCCTCCATCACAGCATACGGTATAATCCTGTGTTTCAATACATTACAGAATCAGGTGGGGGGGGCAAGGAATCATGATGCCAATTTTTGCTTAATTTGTCACAAATCGGTTTCTACATGTTTAAAAAAAAATAAGTGCCTAATATGGACATGGCAGAATTTTAAACATTTCCAGCATAGTGAGGAGCAGTACAGATGAAGAAAAAAATGTTTAGTATTCATGTGAAGCAGAATCAGAGATTTAGCCACTTCTGACTTACCTGCTAAATCCTTTAATAAGTATGGATTTAGTGCTAAAATATAAGATCAGGTGAAATTGCCCAGAGCTTCTTGAAAACTGGGGCAGTTCCACTGACCTTCAACATATTAATAGAAAATTTAATAATTAAAACCTGTCTTAACTGGGATTTTTTGGTTTCAAGTTGGCTAATCTCAGGCAATTTCCAGCGCTGTATAGATTTTTCCAGAAATAAAGCATGGAGGGGAGATAGTGCACGGTACTAAAAGTTACGCTTGGTGAAGGGAGCAGCGCTGTATAAACAGCCTGTGTTCATTTTCCAGAGCCAGGAATGGAATAAGGTAGGAGTGGGATGTAACAGGGTGGGGGTGGGGGAACAGAGGGAATCAGGCTTCGTAATTAACATTATTTGGACATCAATGCAATATCCAAGGTGTTCCTTTGTGTCAAGAAACTCCCATGATTTGATTGTGACCTATAGTGAAAGCAGGATTTTGGAAGGCACAGAGCTAATTAGCCTTTTGAACAGTGCTACCTTTTAACTAATTTAAAAAGGAATTCAAAAACCCTTCGAACTATGTTGCAAAGCAAAATCCAGTAGAAGAACTTTAGAAGCCCTTTCCTTGCCGTTGAATTACCAAATTTCTAATTAAAGCCTTTAAAAAGCACTCCACCCTACTAATTACTGGATAACGGTTACGTGATTTATGTTAATATCATTAATTGAAGGTCACATGACTTTTTGATTAGCGCTGATGTATTACAATACATTCAGCGTTCTTGGCTATGGTCCTAAAAGAGGGTCCCACACCCCCTGCATTCCCTTGCTTACCACAGCATTAGTCTGAATCAGCCTGCACTCAGCTTGAACTGACAGGAGAGAATGTGCGGTGTGATATGAAGCAAGGACCATTGGTAAGCACAATCTGCACTATTGCAGGTCATCTGAAGCATTGTCTCTTACAAACAACATACTAACACACTGCTTGCGCTTCTGTAGCACTTTCCATCTGAGGATCTCTGAGCACTTTTCGCATTTCAATTAACTAAACCTCACAGCATACCTGAGGCCACACAGGCTTATTTCTGTCTATTTTACAGATGGAGAAACTGAGGCACATTAAGGTTACGTGACTTGCTCAGGGTCACACAAGAAAACTATGGTAGAGCCATTTGTAGGACCCACAGCTCCTGGCTCCCACTCCTGACTTTAACCCCAAGACCATCTTACTGTCCTTCACAGAAGGAAAGCTGCCCTTGGGATTAAGGTGCTGAAATGTGACTCAGGAGATCTGGGTTCAACTCTAGGTTCTTCCATAGACTTTCTATGTGACGTTGGACAAGTCACTTCATCTCTCTGTGCCTCATTTCTCCATCTGCCCAATGGGTTGGGGGTGAGGTGAGGATAGTAATTCCTTTAACTGCTTACAGAGATTAGAAACTCTTTGGTGCAGGGATGGACGGTCTCTTACTGAGCGGACAGGCAGCACGTAGCATGATGGAACCCTGCTTGCGCCTCTAGGTACGGTACTACAGTAATACAAACAATGATCATCATTCCCCATGATGAGAAAAGATAGTAGACTTAATGGTTGAATGCTGTAAGCCAGTCTAGTGAATTCTATGCAACTATATAACATGCAGTACTAACAACTGAGACATCAGGATGGTCATAAAAACAAATCACATTTCCAAGAGCAATTTCAACATGCTGTCTGTATGCTCCCAACTCCTGTCTGAAAAGCGATAGCCATGTCAGATGACATTCCTTTAAACAGCAAGTCAAAATTTAGTTTATCAACCTCTAACTTCTGCAACATTTATAAGATTCTCTATCCCCTAATTTCATCCTCAAGGGCTGACCACCACACTGTCTAAAGATTCTCCCATATGACTGATTTACTTCTGCCCCATTGTCAATCTTTTCTAAATGTATTATTCTGAACATTATTTTAAACGATCACTTACTGTCGGATAGCAGGGCATGAAATGCCACGTCTCTGAGGATTTTATTCCTGGGGTTAACATTCGTTAAATAAAAATAAATATCCCAACCTGCAGGATTATGTTTGAGCCTTTGATGTTTAATTGGATTTTAGCCTTTTCTGGGATGTGAGTTAAAAGCTTCCCAGAGCAGGAACAAGTCTTACTGCATAAATGAGGCTCCTAACAGGGATTCTTTTCTGGGCTAAATTTAATTTCCTCTCCCTGTCCACAAGCATAAGACAACTTTGATAGCAGTAAAGCATTTTGCTCACTCTTTCTGTCATTAATAAGAATTACATTTTGCTCCCTTCCAAATTTCAATGCAATTCAGTTTTGTTTCGTAAATAAAAATGAACAAACTATGCTCGGATGCAATCCCTAGAATCCACTGTAATTTCATTGCTCAGATTTCAGTATTGTCGTGTGATCAGGCACAACTTAGTTTGCGAGCATATTTTTTGCAGGTAAGCTTCTTCTCTGCAATTTGGAACTTTTATTATTATTTTTACTATCATTCTTTTTGCTTTGTTAAATAAATACATACTGCAAATTTAGCTTTGGTGAACGGTGCCGGATTGATACACCTACAGACTAGATCCTTGAGTCCTTTATTTACCCACACAGCTAGTATAGACCACCAGCAGCACTGAAAGCTTCCCCTCTCCCTTCCCCCATGCTGCTAATATTCCTCAGTCCTGACCTAGAAAAATCACCTTTATGGGAAAAGGGAGTACTACATTCTCCAAGGCCCGTTCAAATGCTGACCTCTCTGCTAATGCTGCTAAAAGGATACCAATTAGTGCCAACTTTGATGGTGGTTTTTACAGCGTGGACATCAATCTACTAGTAACCGGTCAGTGCACACTATAATTGCTTCAAACTGATCACGAAACAGTAGTTAGATAGGTTTCAGAGTAGCAGCCGTGTTAGTCTGTATCCGCAAAAAGAACAGGAGTACTTGTGGCACCTTAGAGACTAACAAATTTATNACTCCCATGGATGCCTATGGACATTGCATAGAAGTTTGGGAACTTTATTGTTAACGTCAGGCACAGGTGCAGAATCAGTCAGTCAACGAGGAGAATACACCGCACTGCCGGTAAAGGCAGGGAAGCAAGCGTTCTGCTTAAGAGACAATATGTTACTATGGAGATTGCAGTAGGGCTTGATAAGATGTCATACAGCTTTAAAGGAAGCAAAAAGTAAGAACTGGAAGACTCGGGTTTGATAACAGGGTATGGTACACTGGACACCGGGGTATCAGTGACTGAAAATCATTACTATCTAACTACTAAAAAGAACAGGAGTACTTGTGGCACCTTAGAGACTAACAAATTTATTAGAGCATAAGCTTAAGAAGTGGGCTGTAGTCCACGAAAGCTTATGCTCTAATAAATTTGTTAGTCTCTAAGGTGCCACAAGTACTCCTGTTCTTTTTAGTAGTTAGATAGTAATGATTTTCAGTCACTGATACCCCGGTGTCCAGTGTACCATACCCTGTTATCAAACCCGAGTCTTCCAGTTCTTACTTTTTGCTTCCTTTAAAGCTGTATGACATCTTATCAAGCCCTACTGCAATCTCCATAGTAACATATTGTCTCTTAAGCAGAACGCTTGCTTCCCTGGCTTTACCGGCAGTGCGGTGTATTCTCCTCGTTGACTGACTGATTCTGCACCTGTGCCTGACGTTAACAATAAAGTTCCCAAACTTCTATGCAATGTCCATAGGCATCCATGGGAGTTCCCCCAGTACAGGAAGAAAAGTATTCTCCCTGCTGAAAAACTAATCAGATTTAAAGTATATTTTCATACAGTCATTTGTTTTCTGATTAATAAAAATGTGCTTATTCAACAAGCTCTAAGTGCACACACAACATGAAATAATAGTGTATCTATACAGTATTAACCTACATGGAGTTTTAACCAAAGAATTTTATCCAGAGATTTTGAAGGCCAGAAGGGACTGTTCTGGTCATCTAGTCTGACCTCCTGCATAACACAGGCCTAGAGAATCCTGCCTAGTGATTCATGCATTAAAGCCAACAATCTGCAACCCAGCTCCACCCCCACCGGGTGCCTGACATCTCAACAGCAGGACTGGTTGGAAATTCTCCAATGGAAGGGTTGTCTGTCACAAAGCGCCATTCATGGAACTTAAAATGTGTTTGTGAGACAGTTTGATTTTGATGACGTTACAATGGTACGCAGGGTAGGCTGCCAAGGAGCTGGGAGGGTAAGCTGGTGGGAAACCAGACTGATGGAAAGCCGAGAGCCTAGAAGCCCTGGGAACCCTGGCTCTCAAGCTACCAGGCTCCTCTACAGCTTGCCTGGCAGCAGAGCAGAGCAAGGTCCCAGTGCTTCCAGGCCCCTCGCTCATCTTCTGCCTGCCAGGCAGTCTGAAGGACAGCCAGATGCCTGGAAGCTATGGCTCTCAGCTCCTCCACAGCTTGTCAAGAGGTATGAGGCAGAGCCGCAGCAGGGGAGAGAGGGCAAATCCATCGCATTAGAAAGGTAAGACTAGTGATATTAAAATCTGAGTTGTGTGCTTTCATTTGTAGAACAAAAAAATGTTAATTATTATTAAGGTTTTTTTTTATATAGTGCTTTTATCCAAAGCGCTTTACAATAGTTAGCTAACGGTACAAACAATATTTGGAAAGATCATTAAGTGGTCCGCCAAAACCCTCAGCAATTTTCAAGTGAGCCGTGCAAACAAAAGTTTGAGAACCACTGATCTAGGCTATCTACCGCTTGATGTCTAATTTCCCTTTGCTGAGTAAAGTGAGTGAGGTGTTGGAGGCAGGTGACCAGCCATCCTGATATTATCGGGACCGTCCTGATATTTGGGTCTGTTTTATATAGGCAACAATTCCCCCTCTCCCAGTCCTGGTTTTGTCACACTTGCTCTCTGATCACCCCAACTGGAGAAGAACTGTCTCAAACTGCTCTTGGACCCATCCCAATTGGATCTGAGAACAGGGTAGATCGCAGAGATAGTGCTAGCTGCATACACATACTCAGTCTGCCAGACGTCTCAGCAGCTCCCTAGATAAGAGAGAGTATCGAGCAATAGAGGTCAAATCTGACTCCTGACACAAAGTCACTGGTGGGTGCAGAGTGGACTTTCAGTTGTAAGCAAGTGACCTATTTGAGTTTTAAAAGGCAGGAAAATCTCCTGCCTTTTTGAGAACCTCTCAGGCTGCAGGGTAAGGGCCAATTATGACCGTGCAATACTGGGGACAGAGGGTGCAGGAAGCCCTATGTTTCTTCTCCTCTGAAGAGCACTCACAAAGGGCACAGCCACAATTTGGTTGACCTTTTCATGGTTATAGCCAGATCCGCTGGTCCCTGTGATGCACAAGATTCACCTTTCCCAGAGCAGCTCTGCCTCGGCAGTGGCATAAGTTAGCCTCAGCTTGGGGGAGGTAGTGCCAATCAGAGCCAAATATAACTTGGCTGAGCTGAACCTGCTTTGTTCCCTAAGATGGAGATTTTGCGTCTATGCAGATAGTTAAACAGGGAGGTTCAGAGCTACACGAATCAGCATGTCTTGATTACAAGGGCCTAATTCTGAAATCCTGACTGCTGCAAAACACCCACTGAAAGCAATGGGAGTAAGGGCCTCAGGGTAGGCTTGCAGTACTGGTTCTGCATCAGAACAGACTCGGACGGTATCTTTCAGGGTCCATCTCTGAAGCCCTTTTGCCAAGCAAAGTCCTGTTGCCTTTGATGAAAGTTTTACAGGCAGGAGGGCTGCAAGAGTAGTGAGATGAACAAGTTACAAGTTGAAGGGGGATCATTTAAAGCGGTTTCTGAAACGAACGGAAGTTTATCAATTTCAGGGGCTATAACTCAGGATTTTGTTCTTTTGCTTTATCCAATGTATCTTGGAGCCAAGAAGAGGGGGAAACGGCAAACCAGTGCCCTCCTGGGCACAGCACTAACAGCTCTGCACCACAGTGATGTGTAGGCCTATTTTCTGTGACAGCTGATGTAACATCCGTCTCATACAGACACATTCTCGCTCCTTAATGAAGGGAATGATGGTTTAAAGGTGGAATTACGCAAGCATTTTGCAGAGACGGATTTTTATTTTGGTGGCCTTGGGCGTAATGTGAATTTAACATGAGGTTTTGTTTTGTAAGGTTGACACCACTGAGCCTGGGGGAATCAATTTTTATCACACACGTTGTGTTAATCCCGGTGCTGTTTGACCAATGAGATATGACACTGCCTGATAAAATATATTAGAGCTGCTGATATTCCAAGAAGAGCACGCATGTGTGTATGTGTGTGTATACATAAAATATCTGTCTGTAATAATCCCCCGCAGTCTCTGATGGAAAAAACCATTAGGGAAAATAAAGAGACATTTTATTTGCTTTTCTTCTTTTAAACTTAATCTTTCCTGTTCTCCAGCTCTCCTAATTGGACTAAATAAAATACATGTATTTCAATGAACCAAACAAGTCAGAGGTGAGGGAAAAACAATTAGCCCGCTGCCCAAAAGGTCCTTGAATCGCTAACTTGTATGATTCAACTATAATAAATGAAACCAATCAATATTTCAATAATACCTTCACCTTATATAGACTCTTAAATCCAATAATCTCAGGGTGCTTGTAAAAGGGCAAAGAAAGAACACTGAATCAATGGCTGTCTTTCCATTGCCTTCAATGGCCTTTGCATCAGCTTTTAAGTTGCTAGCCTGCCCTCAATAGAGAATCATCATTATCGTCACTCCCATAACCGCATTGGTCCTTGGGGCACCATCATTGATAAGCAATCAACCAATTGTCTCCACCCCTGACGATTGTGTGTCAGTGCTTGAGTCTCCGCAAAGTACATTCCTGTCCACTCTTTTATGTTCTCAAGCCATCTCTTCTTCAACAGAGAATACAGGTTCTGAATTAGCATCTGAACTTGCCACTTTATCTCCTATACCTGTCTGTTTCTATTGTTTCCCTCCAGGACGTCTTATGACCTAACTCCTCAGGTCAGTTGTGTCTCTGTCTGTCTGTCTCCCCCCGTTCCCCTCCCCACACTTCCCTTATGTCCCAGGACTGCAGGTTTCTAATAGGCTGGGTCAGTAAAAAGCTCTGCCACCTGTTACAAACTTTTAGTAACTAAGCTTTGCAACATTTTTACCTCAATTTTTCAGACGATGAAACTGAAGTACAGTGAGGTTAAGTTGTATCTCCCAAATAACATTGCTAGGCAGTGGCAGGAATGGAATGGAAGAGCCCTGACTCCCAGTTCCTTGCTCTGACCACACAACTTCATGGCCATTGATTTTATGTTCCCCCTACCAATTCCAGATTGCCATAGACACAGCATAATTTCTCGTATCACTTTTCCCAGTCCAGATGTAACGATCTCAAATAATTGTGACAGATGCCAACTCCATATACAAGTCAATGGGTCAATTATGTACTAGTTTACTGAAACTGAGTCCACTGACTGTATGCGAGTTGATGTGTAGCAGTCATTGTCAACTACGTCAACTCTGTAGATGAGTAACTAAATGGACTAGAGAGCATCATTTTTATTGGTGCTTTTTACAGTCTAATTTTAGATGTCTCAAGTGAAGCCCACAGATGTCAGCTAGAGATCAGGAAACAATGTGGAAATCACTGCATTACACATTTTACAGAGAAAGAGTGAAAGAACTGGTGGAGCTAAGAAAGACAGAGAGGTACACAGATGAGACTTTCAGGGACACAGAATAGTGGTCCCATCACCAGTCTGACAGCCTTTGTGCCACTCAGGGCCAGCTTTAAGCCGATTTGGCCGATTCCCCGGAATGGGGCCCCGCGCCTAAGAGGGCCCCGCAACGTCCGGGGCTGCCGGCGGAGCGGGAAAAAAAAAAAAAAAAAAAAGTCGCGTCCTGCTTCTCCCCCCTCCCTCCAGCACTTGCGCCGCCATACAGCTGATCAGTGCAAGCCTGGGAGGGAGGGGTGAGGAGGAGAAATGCGACGTGCTTGGGGAAGAGGCGGGGCTAGGGTGGGGATTTGGGGAGGGATCCAATGGGGCAGGGAAGGGGTGGGGCTGGGACGGGGCCAGGGCGAGGATTTGGGGAGGGATCCAATGGGGCAGGGAGGGGGCGGAGTCGGGGCAGTGGGGGGAGGGGGGGAGACAATTCGCGTCCCGGCATGGGGCCCCACACCTGCTAAAGCCGGCCCTGGTGCCACTGAGGAGGATGAAAGTCTCAGGGAAGGAGAATATCAAGCTGGAGCAGAGAGAAATGATGCCATAGTTGTGACCCTCCTTCTAAATGATGTCATGGTCTCCTTTAACACTACGCTTACCCCTCAAGAAGAGGAGACCCCTATTATTTGGAAAAGACAGGTAAAAGTAATAGGGAATTCAATTATTAGAAATATAGATAGTTGGGTTTGTGATAACCTGGAGAACCTCCTGGGGAATTGCCTGCTGGGTGACCTCTCAGGACATCTAGATAGACTTACGTGCAGTGCTGGGGAGGAGACCGTAATCATGGTACATGTAGGTACCAATGACATAGGGAAAGGTAGGTGAGGTCCTGGAGGCCAAATTTAGGGTGCTAGGTAAGAGATTAAAGTCCAGGACCTTCTTGTTAATATTTTCGAAATGCTTCCAAGCTTCTTGCACTTAGAGAGGCAGCACCACAGGGGCTCAATACATGGATGAGATGATGTTGTTCAGCAGCGGGATTTAGATTTATAATGAACCGAGGAACCTTTGGGGGAGGAAGAGCCTGTATAGAAAGAATGGGCTTCAACTGAACCAAAATGGAACCAGATTGCTGGCATGTAAAATTAAAAAGGTCATAGAGGAGTTTTTAAACTAAGGGCTGGGGGAAAGCCAACGGGTGTGGAGGAGCACACGGTTCAGACAGAGATCTCCTTTATGGGAGTATTTATTAAAGGGAAAACTCTGTATCCCAGTAAAGAGAAGAAGACAGAAGTTGATAAACCACAGGTAGGAACTGAAGAGAAACAAACAAAAAGAGTCCCATTCAACTACATTGCATGAAGACAGCTAAATATTGACAGATTTTATAAGTGCTTGTATACAAATGTTGGAAGTCTAAATACTAGTCTGGGAAGGTGCCACCTGGAAAATACATGATACATATGATAGTATAGTATCTCTCATCCGGTTCATTTTAAAATGTGTAATGAATTCCATCAAGAGGCAGAACAGATTTCTCAGGGAAAACTGGATCTGAATAGATATCAAAAGGGTTACAAGAAGAGTGGAAGCCACATTACGTAGACCCTCCATAACTTGGATCTGACTTTCAAGCAACTGCCACCATGTTTCCCTGTTCTGCTGAATCCTGATTATACAAACATATCTGATGCTGTGTAAGTAGCTTAGAAAACTGGATGTCAAATTCAATTTTGTGATAGAACATTAGCTTATAAATGCCTCCCTCCTCTCTCCCTTCCCCTGGCTAGACAACAAAGAGGTTAAGAGACCTTGCTCTATGAAAGCTGCATTATCTGCCGTGCTTGGAGGGAAGGGCCCTTGGCTGAGGCTCGTTAAGAAGTGTAGAGAGTTGGCGAGGCCCTGATACACGGTTTTTAAATTTTCCCTTCTGCAGTGAGCTGTTTAGCTGAACCCTGCTGCAAAGGGACTCTTTTACGTTTGTTTATGCTATCCTGCTGAGAAGGAAGAGGATGTCTGGGTTTGTTTTCCTTCTCCTTTTGGCCCTATCAACAGGGAATCCCTGTGTTTACCTCCCTTCCCAGGAGAAACAGAAATACTGACTTGGGATCCTCCTGCAGAGGGAAATAAACTGCCAGCTTGCCTGGGAAGAAAGGGATCCCAGAATGATTGTCCCCAGCACAAAAAGAGAAAAGGACTGGGTTAAGATGTGTTTTGCATCCCCCCCGCCCAAATGGTTAATGGCCCAAGTGAGTGTGGCAGCTGCCCTTCCAAAGACTGCTCCTGCAGCTGGCACAGACTTCAAAAGATATGGCACCGAACAAGCCATTAAGGTCCTCATTTTCCCCATAAGATGTAGAACAGGGCAGAATTTGCAAACTGTACTGCGCTCTTTATATACGTCAGCAAAAACAAACGCCAAATACCATTAAATAAATAAATATACAACAGAGCAACACAAATCATTCTAACAACATTGCTGACTTATGTGGAACTAAGCATCTCATCATGCTTTCCTTGTGGCCCAAAACTCCCACAGAAGTCAGATTAAGTCTACCTATTTAATCGTAGAGATTCATAGATTTTAAGGCCAGAAGGGACCAATAAATCATCTAGTCTGACCTTCCGCATAATACAGGCCATAGAATTGCATCCAGTTGCTCCTGTGTTGAGTGCAATAACCGGTGTTTGACTAAAGCATCTCTTCCAGAAAGAAATCTGGTCTTAATCTGAAGACTTCAAGAGATGGAGAATCCACCATTTCCTTTGGTAGTTTGTTCCACTGGTTAATCACTCTCCCTGTTTTCACCCCATGTTACTCACTGTGGTGTCTCAGAAAAAAAGCTATCCTTAGGAATTAGCAGTCTCTGCAGACAAAGTTCTTTGGATCTCAGTGGATCCTAACCACATGCTTAACTGCCTTGCTGAATAGGGATTTGATTTAACACATGTTTCAATGTTTTGCTGCGTTAGGGTTTTATATCAGTGTGACTGACCACAGAATACAGCCCCAGGTCTGTATATTTTTTCTGTTCTTTTTGTTTCTATTTTATAGAACTATAAACAATATTTAAACAAATAAACAAAAAAAGAATTTGACACATCTTCTTGGTTGTGGCCATGTGCTGTTACATACACTAATACTTTTTCACACTACATTTTAATCTCACACTCTTTCAGTGAGTAAATCTATCCTTCAGAATCCAGGCATCAATCCACTAGAGAGGTCCAGGTTATAAATGGGTGTTTATAAATGACCTTAGCTGTGATTGTAGCTGTGAGGCAAAGCACAATACCCTTAATGTTACATGTGGTTCTATGAAGAATGAAGCCTTGAAGTGATGTTGCTGAAGTTTCTCCTGTATAACCTCTGCCAGAGAAAATTTACACTACAAGGATTTATGAATGTGGTAGAAGCAAAGGTTGTGTGTTTATATATGATCTTACAGGTGGTCATATGTAACCGAAGTAGGGATGTGTGCGTGTTTGCATGTAGAAGCAAAAATTTTCCAAACTCATCCTTGCAATCTTAAAACCACTATGTAATCTCAGAGGAAGAATTCAGTTGTGAATCATGCTGCAAAACTGCTGAAAGCTCTCCTCTCCTCTCCCCTCCCACTTACACATGTTTCAGTATAAGGAATCAAAGATGTCAATGCTGGAGGAAAAAACCCAGAGTAAATCACCCAGTCTGTCCTCTTGCCAGTGCAAGATTGTTCCCTACACTACATATGCAGGACCTTTGGCTAATCTAGTTTTAAGTGTCTCAGGTGAATAGACTTCCAAATCTTTCTTTGGAAGAATATTCTTCAACCGAGTCAATTTCACTTGTAAGAGGATTTTCTTGCTATTCAGTCTAAATGTCAGTTTTTTAAATTATGTCCCATCACTCCTGGTTATACCCCCATGAACCACCTTAAATAGTTCCTCCCTAGCCTTGGAGTTTACACTCTTGAAATACTTGTAGACAGTTAACATGGTCCTACTCTCCACACACTTCAGTAATCCCTTAGCTAAACTCAGTGCCAGCCCACAACATTTTGGCACCTGAGGCAGGGAGCTCAAATGACGCCCCCATACCCCGTCGCTTGGGCCAAAACTTTGAAAGGTGTCAATTCTGCCTTCTTCCTGTTCTACTCCTCTCATGGTACTGCTCTGCTGCCTACCCCGATAAAGGAGAACTAACAACTTAAAATGCCTTGTTCAAAAATTTTAAGTAGCACTTAACTTTCAAATGCCTGAACAGCAAATGTAGCTTTTCTTGTCTGCATAGTATTTTTATCTGTTTGAATAATCAAAGTGGTGCTTTCTGTGCCTTCTTTGTTGCAAAGATTTGAACTGCTTCCTGAAGGTCCACAGTCTGGGCCAGCTCATGCTCTATTGAGATGGAAGAAAGGCCGACCAGCCTTTCCTGTGTCATTGTGGAGTGTAGATGTGTTTTTATAAACTTCAGCTTGGAGAAGCTGCGTTCTCCACTGGCAACTGTTACAGGAAGTGTTAGAAGTTATGTGCAGAGCAACAAAAGCATTTGGAAAAAGGGCGGTCATCTTATTTGTGCACAGATATTCCAGAACAGCCTTTGGAGTTGATCCTGCTGAAATGTATCTTGAAAGTTCATCACCTAAATCATTCGCATCAATATCGCGCACGTCATCATGTGTCAACACTGTCTCTAGTGCCCTGCATTGCTGGTGTAGATCTTCTTCAGGTATAGTGAGGAATTTTGGAATATCATACAACATAGCAAATATACTGCTGTGTTCCTTGAGCTGCATGAAACGTTTTTCAACTGACTGTATTGCACAATCTACCACCTGGTTAAAGAATTCAACTTTGAACTGTTGTTTGGGGTCTCTTATGGGATTATCTCATGCCTCATAATGAAAATGTCTTCTTCTTCAGTGACTCTTGTATTCTTGAATGGGTGGGAAAATAGCTTCAGTGTGAAGTTCCTCTGCCAACTTCTGTGCACTCTACAGAACGTTTTGAAATCCCTCATCTGACTGGTAAGACTGTAGGTATGACTTTACTTTGTCCAGTTGTTCCATTTCTCCAGATATATCAAGGTCAACACCTTGGAGTCTCTTGCTTACAACATTTATTTCAAACAGTATGTCATGCCACAACACTAAGTCACACAGAAATTTGAAGTTATGTATGTTTCTGGTGATTCCATTTCCCTCTGCCACTGTTCTCCCACGAACAGTTCCTGTCATAGCATTATCCTCCATAATGTCAACTATGGCATCATCTATCTTCCCAATTCAGTGTTTGATAGGCTTTATCGCCTCCACTCGACTTTCCCACCATGTGGCACTCAGTGGTTTCAGTATCAGAGAGGATGTTCCCAGATGTTGCTTTAAAATTTGCCACCGATGAGTTGATGCAGAGAAAAATACATAGATGCTTTGAATTACGTTAAAAAATTCAGCAGCCTCACTAGAAGCTGATGCTGCATCACTGACCACCAAGTTCAATGAATGAGAACTGCATGGGACAAAAAAAGCTCGAGGGTTTAACTCTCAGATCCGAGCCTGCACTCCTCTGTTCTTTCCTCTCATGTTGGCACCATTATCGTAGCCCTGACCTCTCATGTCAGCTATCGCAATTCCTGTATCTTCCAGCTTTTTAAGAAGCACATTTGTCATACTAGCTCCTGTAGTATCATCAATGTCAATAAATTCTAGAAAATGCTCTCTGACAGTCACCATTGCAGGGACATTTTCACTAGGTTCTGTTATTATTACAAAACGCACCATTAAAGTAATTTGTTACATATGGCTGATGTCAGGTGTGCAGTCCAGAATAACAGGGTAATATCTTGCTGACTTCAGATCTGCCACAATCTTCTGTTTAACTTTTGTTGCCAGTAACTGTTTGATCTCCTTTTGAATTGTTTTTCCAAGGTGGTGCGTGTACATTTCTTGGGTGGTGACTCTTCTTAGATGCTCCTGAAGTACAGCATCAAACTCAGCCATCAGCTCCACAATTTTAAGGAAGTTTCCATTGTTTGGCACATACAGCTGATCTGAAGTGCCACGCAGTGCTAGGTTTTGGGTAGCAAGCATTCTCACAATGGCAATGAGCCTTTTTAGAAAATTTTGCCAGTAAAGAGACTGATGCAATCTTCTCTTGATGCTGATCATCTCTGGTGGCCTTTAACCTTAGTCTCATCTCAAGCTCTTTCCACTGATGGAATGCTCTCTGGTGATTTGCTGCCTTCTCACGGCATGCCAGATTTCTAGCCAGATTTTTCCAGTCCTTTGTTCCTGTAGAACCCAATGTGGCTGGAACATTAGACTGGAAGAGCTTTCAAGAAAAACAGTATGCAGCATTCTGGGTTTTTGAGTACATAAGCCATGGCCTCTCCTCTTTGTCACCATTGGGGATTTCATGCCAGTAATGTGTTGGATGGAAACTTCTATTTTCATTGTCTTTCATTTTCTACACTCTGGGTCCTAGTGGCGCCCTCCCCCCCACCCCCTGCCACAGTCTGGCACTTGAGGCGGCCGCCTCAATTCGCCTCATGGTAAGGCCAGCCCTGGTTAAACTATCCTTATTTATTCAACTTGTCATATTTACTCCCACATCAATCCTTCCAGTTCTCTTAAGAAAGTTTTTTTTTTGTGTGCTCTGCTACAAATTCATTTAAGTTGCTTGACAATACAGACGCCCCCCGGGTTACGCAAACCCAACTTATGCAAATCCGCACTTACGGAAAAAGTTCCGTTAGCTAGAACTAGTTTGTTTTGGGTTTTTTTGTGTAATGGTCAGGTATACGTTTCCGACTTATGCAAAATTCGAGTTCTGCAAAGCGTTCCGGAATGGAATGCTTGCGTAAGTCGGGGAGCGTCTGTACCGCAGTGCCCTGAACTACACTCTGTATTTGTGGCTCAGTTCCTCAACAGCTGCATAGGGTAAAGAAACCACTACAGATGTGGTCTGCAGCTGTCTTCTTTATACTTCTTATTTGTGAACACAGAATACAGAACAAAGGCCAAGCAGACTATTGCTCCAGAGTTCCAGACTAACGTGCATATGGTATTTTCAGGATGCCATTTAGAGACTGGGTTATTCTTAAAAGAAGGGAGAAAAAGCCTGTGTATCATTTTTCTTGAGTCTCTATTTCAGATACCTACTGCTGGTTTCCAAGAAGCTTCCTGTTTAGCTGGGGAATGAGAAGTCTAAGCTCCAATTTGTTAACAAACCTGGAGATGTCACGTAAAAAATACTTTCTCTGGTAGGTGTTTGCACCTTTCAAATACTTGCAGTCATTTATGTCCCTTCTTGCATGATCTTTTACAAGTGCCTACAGTTCTTCATATTAAGGCTTATTCTCTAGTTCACAGCCTACAACAGGGGTGGCCAACCTGTGGCTCCTTGTATAGGCACTGACTCCAGGGCTGGAACTACAGGCACCAACTTTCCAATGTGCTGGGGGGTGCTCACTGCTTAACCCCTGGCTCTGCCACAGGCTCTGCCCCCACTCTACCCCTTCCTGCCCCCTCCCCTGAGCCTGCAGTGCCCTTGCTCCTCCCCCCACCTCCCAGAGCCTCCTGCATGCCACAAAACAACTGATCAGGAGGTGCGGGGAGGGAGGGGGAGGCGCTGATTGGCGGGGCTGCCGGTGGGTGGGTGGCACTGGGAGCGGGGGTCGGGGGAAGAGCTGATGGGGGGCTGCTGATGTATTACTGTGGCTCTTTGGCAATGTACATTGGTAAATTCTGGCTCCTTCTCAGGCTCAAGTTGGCCACCCCTGGCCTACAACATACTTCGGCTACATCTACACTACAGCCGGGATTGACGCTCTGAGATCGATCCAGTGGCGGTCGATTTAGCGGGTCTAGTGAAGACCCACCAAATTGACTGCAGATCACACTCCAGTCGACCCCGGTACTCTATCCCTGATGAGAAGAGTAAGGTAAGTCGACAGGAGAGTTTCTCCGGTCGACCCCCCGCAGTGTAGACCCCGTGGTAACTCGACCTAAGGTACATCGACTCCAGCTGTAGCGTAAGTCGACTTACCCTGTAGTGTAGACATGGCCTTCATTCAAACACTAGAGGGAGAACAGACCCGAAGTAGAACTGCCATCTCGAAGGGTTCTGTTGTCTTTTCACTGTTATATGTTTGTGAGATTACTAAGTATTCTTTAGTCAAACACCAAACGCTACAAAGTCTGGAGGCTACAAAGTTTCATCAAGAATTAACACCACAACAGGCAGCTATACGCAACCTGTAAATTAAATTCATAGCATATAATGAACAATAGCAGGCCTAGGTAGCTTTAATGGGGCTATTACTATAAATTCACCAACAGAAGCAGAATTATTTATGTGGCTGAGTGATAGCAGGTATGCTTCCAGTCATGCTCAGTTTGCAGTGCATTTTTACAGACCCAACTGCTAATATTTTATAATTAAAAAAAAAAAAAAAAGTCACTGCTACAGTTACCGATTGAGCAATCGTGTCCGGTCCAGTTGGGATCACAGCTGCAGAGCCCGGTATCAGGCAGAAAGGTCCCGTGTCCAGAGCACTGGTCCAAACAGGTAGCTCTTGGTGTCTCGCAATTCGTTCCTCCCCAGCCAACGGAACAGTGACATTCTCCCCGTACGCATACTCCTCGCCCAGAACAGGTGGGATCCATGCAGTCCACTACATTGGGGGGGGGGAAAGCAGAGATAGAAAGTTCCGGAATGACCCATTTTGATATTTATAGTTTACAATGCAGTAGCATCTTGAGGCTGTGCAGTCGAATGAGACAAAGACAGCTCCCACCCCAGGAAGCACTCAACAGTTGCTTTGCACTTCAGAAATTTCTGCATGAGAAATAGGATGGGATTCTGGAAAGAACAAAACTAAAATGAAAACAAAGGAATGTTACATGGTGAAATCCATTCTTTTGCTCATACTAATAAATTGTATGTCTAGTACCAACTGGAGGCAATCAATTATATTTATAATTATAAAATAATAATAAATACTTTGGAACTATATAGCATCTTACTGGATTGTATTATAATCATATGAATAATAATAAATATTATTAATACATTCAAGCACTTTATGGACATGAATTAAGCCTTAAAACACCCTTGTGAATTAGGCACTAGCCCCATTTTATAATAGGGAGACTGAGAATAAGCAACTTGCTCAGACCATTACAGAGCTGGGAATATGAACCCACACATCCTGCCTCCCTGTCTACCCAACAGGTACTCCCTCCACTCACCTCCATGAAAGGTGAGATCAAGTGAACTATCAGCTTTACCCCAAGATGAAAATCATTTCTGTTTCACTTATGTATTATAATACGTGGTTACAACACACCTGTCTGACACAGTGGTTACAATCTTTATTCCAAATATGTATCTATTTCTATAAAATGGACAATGCTCCTCCCCCACCATTTCTAATGCAAGTCATGAATGGCTAGATGCTCAGAAGCTGCAGTGATCAGCATGGGCTAGTAGACAGAAAGGTTAATCTGTGTTTAGGAGCCATTAATAATAAGATAGAACATTTATACTGATGCTAACAGAACAGTATGATGCCACGTTAATACTAAAAGGACTTTATAGATGTTGTTTTCTGGTATAGGGTAATTTTCAGAAAGTATATTAAAACCCATTCCATTGAAAGGGATTTCCAATTTACCTATTACTCTCGAGATATCAGTGTAGCCCATTGGCAGTGACAGTGAATGGCCTGAACAGCATCTTACTTGAGACAGTATTAACATAATTTCTGTTTAATGGAAATGCTTTTGAACGGTGCCATTAAGTTGACGATACTCCATCAGATATTACATTGTTGTGGAAGTTTGAGCTTTGGGCTTCTAAGAGAAATTTTCAAATAAAGATTAAGACCCTGATTCAGTAAAACACATAAACGTGTGCTTAACTTGAAGCCTGTGCTTAAGTCCTATGAACTTCAGTGGGATTTGAGATTATGCTTCAAGTTAAGTCACATGCTTGCTTATTTTGCTGATCAAGGGTATAAAAGAAAGAGAGATGAAATGTTATTGAATACCTTTTACTTCTGTACTTTTATTTAATACAATATTTAATTTTTAGTCTTTTTGAATGTTAGTTTTAATAAGGTCAGTCTCTTAATAGAGTTGACAGACAATCCATTTGGGCGTCCTACTTAAGAAGATCCTATTGCACGAGAATTCTATACCACTAAAGTGCCTCTTAATTTAAGTGGTGCAAAGAGGCCTTCTATTGACTGACTGCCCCTGGGTGAATTTCATCCACCAACTGAAACATACAAAACCACAAGGAATGGAGGAACTGATCATCTATTTATATAAAAGCACATAGGGCACGTGAGAGGAAGAAAAGTTCCTTCAAACTATTCCCATCTCTTGAAACTGCCGGTGGCAGTGCCCTGAGGATCAATGACAAGTATCAGGCTAAGCTGCGAGGGCAGAGTTGCCCAACTGCTGGCTCTAATACAGCAGAACACAATGCGGTCACAGCATATACTGACAGGTTTGAGGTTGTGTTATTCCTTTAGGGTTCATGAGAATTCCAATGACCTGTTTAAGTTCCAGACACCTTGAAAGGAAACACACCAGCCCATTAAACTACTCTGATAATTCCCTGGATTCACAAAGCCTTCTGACTCTGACAAGCAATGGCTCAGCAATTACTATCCTGAGGCATGCGAGGGTATTTTCTGTTTCATAGGTTCCTGGCCCTCTGCTTATAGCTGGAACAACCTTTGAGAATCACAAGATGCTGGAAAGGATGAGCCTATAAATCTCTTCCACTTTTAGTGAGCTGGGAGCTAGGGTTCCAATTTTAGCTTGAGACCCTTGGAGCCCTGGCCCTGTTCTTGCTCAGCAGTAATAAGTACAAAAGAGACTATGAAACAGACTAACAGAATCCTAGGTTCTCAGCAGATGGTTTGAACACAGAGAACAAAGATCACAGGCTAACTGACAAGAGGCTACCTCCAAGCAATTAATCATTCCCTGTGAAGGTCGATTGGGAAAAAAGGTAAGTTTTAAATGGGGCTCCATCACAGAAGGCCAGCACTCTGCTTCCTCAGCTCAAACACAGAAGATTATAGAGGGGGAATGTGTGTGTGTCAGAAGCCCCCATTTATCATAATCCCAAGGCCATTTTTCATGTTGAAATGAGCCCTTTCAAAAGATGTCACAAACAATGGCAACTTTAATCTTGCCCTTAGTAGCCATCTCTCTTTTAAGCGTTCTACACTGTGGCAAGAACCCTGGGACAGGATTAGGGACTTGTGCTTTCTTCTTATTTGCTTTGGTGGTTTTTGAGGATAAAGGGACTTTTTTTTTTAGGGAGCTCTGCTTGATAAACGTAGCCACTTAGCTCAGGACGAGAAGGAGGGTGGGGAAGGAGGGTACAAAGTCTAACATAGAACAGTTGAGTTTTGCATATATATTTGTTTTACAGGTAGGAAAACAGTCAGAATGGTCTAATTCCTGTTTAGAAAGTGTCCCATTTGTAGCTTAAACCTTTTGCATAACCTTTGCCAGTGAGATAAATCATGCAGCAAGTAATGCTATTGCAGAAACTATACTTTCCCTGATATGCTTCATTGGTCATACAAATTATTTAGACTTATTTAGTACCCAAAAAGTAACTTCTCATTTTTCATTGCTTAAATTTGTTCGTCCCCTGCTTTAAGTCCTATTGGCTTGGCCTATGCCTTATAAAATATGGGGCAATAAAACTTTAGAAGAGTGAAAAGAACAACCTATGTAAGACTGTTAACTGATGTTTTATGCACATTGCCAAACTTCTATGGGGGGAGAGGGGGCATAGGAAGAAGAAATGCAATAAGAAAACCCATTATAAACAAGGACACCAAAGAAACTGAGAAATAATAGAAGGAATCAATACCAGATGTCCCTTCATGAAACAGAAATCAAAAACTAAACTCAATTTTTAAAAATGTATATCATTAGATTTTAAAAAGTACCCTGCAGATTTCCTACATGGCATATTGCTAGGTTGATTCTCCCGCACACCCCTTTGTGGCATAATACAAATTATATTTTGCGTATGAAAAACAAATGTATAATAGAAAAATACTAAAACCTCATAAGAAAAAACGTGTTCTTTTTGTTCCTCATTCTTTTTCACGTTTCCACCTAGTGGGACTGTGATACTGTCCCCTGCCATAGTGATAATATAAAACAACTGAACTGGGTTTATTCTACTGCTTCAAATGTGGCTGGGGAAAGGAGGTTCATATTAGGAAAAAAACAGATCTTGCTCTGTGTTCCGTACATTAAACCTCGCTGACATCAATAGGGTTACTCATGCATCTAACTGAGGGCAGAATCTGACTCTGACTTTTAAATAGTTTCCATTTTGTCACTTTTGTTTAGATACCAGCGATGATTTAATAATGAAGAGATACAGTGACCCGCTTAGTGAATCTTTTCAGTAATAATAACTTTGAGTTTTCTCTGCTTCCCAGATCTATTACACTGTTAGCATTTTTAGCCAAGGTAAATTTTCTCAAGAGATGGCTTAGTAGCATGGAATTGACACCATCACTGTATCCAACTAACTGTTACTGAGACACAAGCCATCTAATGCCAGATGCTCAACCCAGAATTCATTTTATGCTTCTAAGAAGTGCCATTTGGGTACCAGAATCCAAATCAGGTTATTCTCATTGCCATTGTATAAAAAGTAACCAGCTGAGGGGATTCTTTATCTCATACTCACTGTAGCAATTGCAGGTAAATTATGGAGTGACATTCACTCTTGTCCAAAGGTCATGTCTGAAGCCTATGCACCATTTAAGGGGTTGGCTTGGTGTTTGTGGAGAGATGAATTAAACCCAGAATGAACTGTCTTTGGGGTTTTCTGCATTAAATTTTCAGAAGTGCTGCACACTTACAACTTCAAATGAAGTCACAGCAGGAGCTATGCCACCTCTGAAAATCAGGCCCTTCTGGAGATATCTCTATAACTGGCTGATTGAGGGATAATTTGTAAATATGGAAACAATTGTCCATTTTTTGGTTTTGTTTGTTTGTGTTTGTAAAGAACTGTTGCATTAAGAGGTGGTTATGAATAGGGGAAGATGAACATTTATTTTGTTCGTGTTCCAAGATGCAGACAGGATGATTACCTGCACAAACTAATTAAAGGTTTCACAGTAGCAGCCATGTTAGTCTGTAACCGTAAAAAGAACAGGATTAATTAATAAATAATAATAATAAATAATTAAAGTACTTATTGGCACCATACTTGGGAGACACAAAAATAACTGTACATGGAAAAAATGTTTCAGGGCTAATGGGAAGTGAAAGAAATGTATGGCAGATCCATTGAAACGATATCTGGTTCTGAAGTTGAGCTTAAATTCATGTCCTGAACACATCTATGCTTTTAAACTTGAAAGGAAGCAGGGCCTCTCACATACTTCACTGTTTTATATACGGAAGCAACCACGATCACTTGGCATAGCATGCCAGAAAAATACCCTCTTAAAGTAATTATACGTTTAGATGTGTAAATGGAAATGATGCTTTAATAAGAACATTTGAACATGTGATCAGATGTTCTGGCCCCTCAACCAGATCTGTCTATCTGAAACGTTTGATGGCTTTTCACCCAATTACTGCACAAATATGACAGATAACCACAAGCTATTACAACATATCATTTTCGTGTTCCATCCATCTGTTGTATTTCTAAGGTGCCTATTACTATGGTGTCTAAGTGCCAGAACTATTCAGTACCATCTCTACATATGTAATTATAGATCAGCAATCAAAGCAAAAAAGGCTAATTGAATGTAACTTGCAAATACCTTCTTCGCAGCTCTCCCCCTTGTACCCTGGATTGCAGATACAGGTCCCCATGATGCACGTGCCATGGTTATTGCAGGATACGTCAATGCACTGGTTTGTTGGAACATCACATTCTGCCCCTTTCCAGCCACTGTGGCATAGACATCGCCCTTTCATGTACTGACCATTTCCACTGCACAGTACTGGACAAGATGCTGAGGGAAATGGAAAAGAAACAGCATTAAAACATACCTATGTTATATGTGGGTGAGGAAAGAACCTATTCTCTTCTTCATATGTACTCTCCCACTGGGGTACCTCAACTCTGCCTTTAACACCAAGGGCAACACTTTTATATGGATCACACTCAGCTCTACATTTCCCATCTGTCTGTCTGCCTGGAATCTCTTTGCTCTTGGTTACCTCAGACCTTTCTACAAGTGAATGCTTAAAACATGAAATCATGCTTCTGGGTGAAAATGTCTCTTTATTCGGGGTCTCTGATGTGTCCTACAGCAATCTGGAGTCAGACCTTTCATTCAATCCTGAGATCAGAAGTATTGGAGTCCTCCAGGGCCTTGAATATTTTCCCCCTTCCATGTCTTCACTGCCTTTAGATCTGCTTTGCACTGTCTCTAGATCATCCGAATACTTCATCATTTTCTTGACCCTGCCTCTGCTGCAAACATTAGCTATTTATTAAGCACTCCCCCATTTGTGCTGTATAATTCCTGGTTTTATGGTCTTCAAGTTCTTTGCTGAGATGCAACCGGAAATCTGCAGCTGATTATTCTCCTACTTCAGTTCACGATAGTGCATTGCCCGGTCCTCAGCCACCCTTTATGGCCATCAGCTTCACTAGCTCTTCATCTCCAAATACAATTCAAAACTGTCCTCTGGTTTTTCAAAATGCTTCTCTCTGAATATATGTCCTGCTACTTCGCTGCTCACGAATTCCACAGCTCCAGTCATGGACTCCCCTATGCTCCTCAACATGACTCTCCTTTACTGCCATGTCTAATTGGAAATGAGATGCTTCCTCTCTTCAAATACCATCTCAAAACCTAGAGAGACAAGGTGGGTGAGGTAATATCTTTTATTTGATCAACTTCTGTTGGTGAGAGAGACCAGCTTTCGAGCTACACAGAACTCTTCTTCAGGTCTGGGAAAGGTACTAAGAGTGTCACAGCTAAATACTGTACAAGATTGCACAGATAGTTTAGCATACCACTGCACATCTCAAAACTTATTCACTTTAGCCAGGCTTCCTTTGCTACATTACTGCATCATTCCATTTTCTCTTCCTGAAATTCAGCTGCAAGGACATGTGTATATCCCGGTTTTCTTTTGCCCTCATCATCCTAGATGAGAGCAGCTGGATAAGCATTAGCTTTCATGTCTGTCACTCACTAAAGCATTTTCTGAACATTTTAGTGAAGAACACTATCCAGAAATTGTATACAATACTGCAGTCTGTATTGTAACCCACCTGCGCTACACTTGGGCTGGATACAATGCCCCATTTTACATTATTCCTGCATTTCAGTGCACACAGGAAGAGATATTCATTGTAGCTAAAGAAATAATCTCTCTATCTGTTACTATCCTCTCAGGATAGTATCACAATGCTTCTCCAATGTTGCTTTCATGCCTCTCATTACAGGCAAGCCAGTCTGAGTATGTGAAAGCACCATGACAGCAGTGGCCCAATATAATAAGTTACCACCACTGACATTGTATTAAACCTGCTTGATCTACAATGGAACATATTTTCCTGATTAAAATACAAGAGATTTACAGGGGAAAGGACCTTGGAAATGCTTGCTTGTTATAAAACAGTGCTTTATTTGCCTGAAATAAGGTACATTGAGAATATATGTGTCAAGTGCATCATTTGCAAGGTGATATCTATGTGCACAGCACAAGGCATAAATTGGGTAAGATGTATTAGGCGCTACACACTGCCCAGAACAAAAGAAGCTTTGTAATTTAACTTTTTAGCTGACCTGACTGAAGGTTTCATTCACCTGTCTAAAATTTAAAACACTGAATAATGGAGCCTATTTCAAGGTACAGGGAGAAGATAGAGCCACGGTTTTCCTGAACAAGGACAAAGAATAATCCCCTTTAACCAGTGAGACTACACAGGTGCTGAGAAGGACTTACATGTGTTCTGACAAGACAGTTGATCACTCAGTACAAGATCAGATAAATTGCAGGCTACATGTGAGAAGGCTAGAGCGCTAAAGAGGCCTGTGTGAGAACACGTCCATGACTGTCTCTAAACAGCTGCTGAGAATGACAAGGCAACAGTGATTGCAATGTCTCCTTTGTTGCATCCCATAATTATAGGGAATGCAGGGATTTTTTGAATTCTTTAATCCCTTCCCTTCATACCTCATTTTAAAAACCATGTATTTTAGCTGGACCATTATAGATGTGGAATCTTTATAATTCAGATTCTAGCCAAACAAACAAAGTTAAGGATGGTTTTATGTGCTCTTGTTTAAATTATGGTAATTCCCTTGAACAAATACGATTGCAATGACCCAAACACTCACCACTTATTGTAAAGCGCAGCATTAAAGAATATCACTGCAAAATACTTCATTTGTTTGCTTGGATCTTTACAAAATAAAAGAGTCCCTTCTCCCTTGCTCTAGGAGACCCTGGGATCGAGCCAACATTCTAGCTCAGCAATGTAAATCTAGCAGCCTTGTCTCCCTCATGCGGCTAAAACTAACCAGCCAGGAAAAAGTTAATAATGACCCTTGGTTCAGCCCCTGATCCCCATTTCCAGCAGCTTTGAGGCCTCATCATGCCTCTTTCCCCAAAAGATGAGCCTTGCAGCGTGCAATAACAGATCCAACAATTTTAGGCCAAGCTGAAAAGCAAATGCCAAAGCTGAAATAAACCCATGGAACTACAGCCTGAGCATCTTTACTGATCTCCACAGCAGCAGTATGGCATACAGAGAGAGGTGGTCTCTCAGATAGGCAGGTCCCCAAGTCATTGAGTGATTTGCAGGCCAAAACCAACACCTTAAACTCCAACCGGAAACCAACAGGCAGCCAACCAGATCCCGGAGCACTGATATCATGACTCACTGCAAGATGCTCCCACTTAACATAACAAGTACCTCAGGGAGCACCACTGGCTGAAAATCCAACAGAAAACACATTGTAATGTGGTGCAACTCACCCCACTAAGGCGCCCCCTGCTGGCTGTCCTGGGGATCAGCTCTGCTAGCGGGTGCGCCCTCTTCTGGTGGCGTCTTGCCACCATCACTTCTGCTCCAGGGACCCAGGTCACTCCCAGCCCTCCAGCTGTGCCGCATTCTGTGCTCCCCTATTCTGGGGGCCCTGCAGTCGGCTGTCCATCCACTTTCCTCAGCTGTGACCTGATGTCTGGTCACTTCCTCAGTGGCGATGGGGGTGAACCCGGGCCCGCCCACTCCTCTGGGACCCTGTATATGGCAGCCACCTGCTGCGTCCCCTACAGCTCCTCAGTAGATCTCCCTGGGCCACTTCCCATTGGCCCCAGCACCCTCTTTGCCCTTGCCTCAGGGCCTCAGCCTGCAAATCCCTGCAGCCTGCCAGGAGCTGCCTTTAGCTCCTGGGTCTCTGTCTGCTCTGTCCAGGGAGCTTGCTGCCTTCAGCCTGAAAGGCAGCCAGTCCACCTCCCTCCTCAAGCTCCAGGGAGTGACTGAAGCTCCTCTGCTCTGCAGCCCTTCTTATATGGGCCAGCCCAGCCCTGACTGGCTGCCCCTCTCTGATTGGCTGCTTCCTGCGCAGCCTCCCAAGGGCTCTAGTAACCCCTTAGAGCCCAGTGTGGGGCAGATGCCCCATCACACATACGCACAAATAGCAACAGTCCCCCCAGATATTCCTTTCCATGTGGAGGCAGACAGTGTGATCTGGATCTATGGGGTTTTAGCCACACAATTTTTTGACAATAAGGAGGACTCAAAACAACCAGATTAATCAAGATGTCCACCTCTCTAAGCATATCTGCTGATGGAGACTCTGCAGTTGCCATGGTGGAGGTATAGAAACTCCAGTGATGTTTCTAGCCCTTGTGGTTAAGAAGCTAATGTGAACCGACTGTAACTTATACAGTGGCATCTACCTGAGTCTGCAGGCAGCCTGAAACAAGAGTTCTAAGAGGTGTGAATTGTCCCATTCATTTTACTGGATTGTGAACTCTGAAACCCACTGGGGCACACTTCGGACAACCAGTCGAGCAGAGAACTTTGTGTGTGCACAGAAGGAAAGGGACCCTTGTTGTCATCCCTTCCCCTGGACTGTGAGGAGGTGGTGTGAAGAGGAGTCTCACACAGAGCCCTGTGCTCCGATGGGAGGGGGTTTGCTCACTCTCCTTTGGGAATGACTCTAACCAGCCTTAAGACAGGGAGCACTGGCCCATGGGCAGAGGTGGGTTCCTTGTGTGAGCAATGCCTGTGACAACCTCCTAAAACAGGGGTGGGGCCACATGTGGTCTCACATTCCTAGTGCCATGGATTGCCTTAATCTACCCTTGTCTGTTTTCCCCCTCACTTTGGTTGCTGCAGGTCATCTATAGTAAGCCAGGGAGACCTCTGAGGCCTAAGGCAGGGACGAGGGTGCTTAAGGACACCTTCTTGATGGCTGAAGACAAAGGATCGTTATAAAGTCCTGCTAATCCACAGATAAAGTGGTCTGTTGGAGAAACAATAGTACAGCCTTTCTAAGCCACCTTTTCTCAACACATTCCCGAAGAGAGAGCTCCTGGTGAGTCATTATCCTCATTGTTTGCTCACATGCAGCTACGGGGTGAGGTGGGGGGCTTAGAGGTTTGTGTCACTAAGGTTACCGCAAGCATGGCAAGTAATAAACAAACAAACCCACAAAGCCAATCAGTTTCCACTCTACTGCACCATCACAATCTGCAGCAGGTTTACTTATGAATAACAGAACCATGAGCATACACTTCCAACACGCTCTGAGAATTGTAACCGGAGGAAACAACATGTATAGATGTTACTGAAACAGATACAAATGCCTACCTCTGCCGCAGTCGGGACCCAGAAAACCGAGGAAGCAATGGCAGGTTCCAGAAACACAGTCTCCATTCCCGTAGCAGTTACTGGGACAATTATCCACTGATTCTAGAAGATGAAAAGAGAATTAAGCTACTTTCTTTAGGCAAGAGAAATCCTCTGTCTTCAACAGAGCCCATCAGCAGTCTGATAACTTAAAGTGTGTACACAATAGCACAGATACTATAATACTATAAAAAATATGGACCGGCAAACCCATTAAAACGAGTCAAAACTTCACCCAGAGTCTAAACAATTCCTGGTAACTGGTCTCTATTATTTTTCTATGCACTTCCTATTTATGATTTGAATGGAGACAAGAAATACTAGAAACCTCCTGTCAGAACTTGTTCTCTTGGAAGATCTCCAGACCAATTTTGCAGATTCAAGAACCTTTGAATTTGGACGTATTTATCTGAAAAGAACAGAGTTGATCTGAAACTGGAATTTCCCCTAGACTAAGTGCACTACAAATGCAAATGTGGAAGTTGGAGATGGTAAAGCCCTACCGGATCATCTTGTCAATCTCCCTGCTTCCCATAGTCCGTTTTCTAGTGTGTTGTGTAAGGTGCTATTTAAAGTCCCACACAATGGGACTACCACTATTTCCCTTGGGAGACAATTCCATGCCTGATATGGTTTCAAGTTAACTCCACAAATTCCCCGACTGTGACAAAACATTAGATAATCATCTTCCAAGAACAGTTAATAGGTGAGGAAAATTATGTCTAGTGCTCTCTGTTTTGTTCCAATGCCAGCTCAGAGCATAGTGTTTACAGTTTGTCTTTAATAAAAAGAAGCACATGACTTATTAAACCTTATTTTTCAATGACAAAGGGAATGAAAACCTCTCTTTTCTTAAGTGAAGTTTGCGTAAAGGTAGGGTAGCTTTTTGTGTGTAGCTTGAAAAGATGATAACACATTATGGTTCATCCCAGGCTATTATTTCAGATTTCCTCAAAGTGAAATGCATGTTATATTAAAATTGGATTCGGTTATACAGGTTGAGAATGGTAGAGCACTGGACAATAACTCTGCACTCTCAGGTGCTTAATTCATAGGGCCTTGTGGTAGCAAACCTATTTGTAAACTTCCTGTTCGTCTAATGAGCTGAAACATCTGGAGCACAAGAGTGGCATTAGTTTCTGAACTTCATAGAAAGGAAGCCTATTTCTGATTGGCTCTGCCCTGATTGATAGGGGCTCCTGAAGGCCACAGTAATGGACAAGGTGTAATTTAATCATCCATAGAGTGCAATGGCAGTTTTAAATAATAAAAACTGAGTTTTAGGCATTTGTGGTTTAGGATTCCGCATATAGTTCCAATAAGTCCTGAGCTTTATTGTGCAGGTAAAGAAAGACTTCTTACTTCTCTGACACTGAGGTTCTCATGCTAAGCAGACATCCACTTTATGGTGTACGGAAATAACACCACAGTTTCTAGTTAACACTCTGGGTCTGATTCACCATGCTGTTCATCCAATGCAGTAGTAATGCAGGCACTCTGGACCTTTATCAGTTTTGACACTGCTGCAGCCTTTACCTATTAGCAGATGGATTTATAGATCTATCCTGACCCCAATTAAAATTTCAACTTAGCCTATGAATAGTTGCTTTTCATAACTTTATGATGCTTGTTCATACAGGTGCGATTCCATTGCCATAGCAAAAGATCCTTGTCAGGAATTTTTGTTCTCAGTAAAATTTTCTTAGACAGAAGTTGAATGATTTTCACATATTTTATATACATATAAGGGCCCCATAGAGAGGTCTTAGCTTACCATTATGGGCCCAATTCTGTAAATCTCATTCAGGCTGAGCAGTATTTACACATGCATTTCCCTTGAAGGTAATGGGAAACAGGGATAATCATTTAAGTACTACTCAGCATGATACAAGTCTCAATGTTAATAAAACGCCCACGGAATACAGAAATTTCCCATTCTTTTCAAGTTATGATTTTCAATGACTGAACAGAGAAGTTGCAGAGGCGGAGGTCCTTACAACCGTGAGGGGGCATGGAGTCTTTTGCATGTAAGAAAACAATTAATACAAACAACGAAGAGCACAGTCAGCATCTAAAGCACAATGCACCATTAGGCTTAGAACCCATGACCTTTGCTCCAAAACCACAGGCATCCACCACATTACCCATTAATTAAAGGTCAGTCTCCATTAGTTACAGTAGTATTTTGAGTTTCTATTCTCTCTGTGACTGACACTAATAGGCAGCATGTAGTATTCACGTACAATTGTACAGACCTGGCATTCCACACAGTAGAGGGCAGGGAAACACATACATAACGACCCATGTATTAGATACAACCTTTCCCTCTCATGTACACTCAAAGTGGTAAAATTATTTCCCACTTTCTGATTTCCCAGAATGGTACTCTGCAAGTGTGGCCTTGCCGCAAATTACATCTTGACTTTGTCACTGACCATATTTACTGAAATTCTGCTCCAGTTTTCAAAGGGAAAGGACACGGGCCTTATAATTGCAATCAAAGCCAGACAATAATTCAACACTTAGGAGAAAATTCACAATAGCAAATACTCTATAGAGTACCTCCTCAGTTTTTAATTATGTGTTGACTACCCCATTCCACTAATAAGAAGCTAGGTCCTTAAAATCACTTTGTCACGGTTAAATGCTATCTGAGGTGTTAAATTTTTCTAATGAGTCTGAGAGTGACACTTACTATAATGCCCTCATTTTATGCACATTTGCTTTTCTGCATCATTGTCCTGAAGTAACCCCTTCCAGGGAGACAGAAAGGACTGGAGAAGACTAAAATATTGTTCCCCCAGTGGCTGGTGCCATGTAACTTTTGCTTGACAGCAAAGAATATAAACCTGGCTGGTGTAACACAGGGCAATTAAGGTCCCTACATTCTTCCAAAAGCTCTCTGACAATTGAGACCAACTTCTCGGCAACAAGAAAGATCCATGTTACATGATCATCCTGTTTGCCCAAGTCAGGGTAGGAAAGGAAGCTGCTTCCACGTAGCTCAAAAAATATTTTCAAACAGCGGGTGCTAAATGGACATGCTGTTCCTTCACTATCTCTGGTAGCCACTGAGACCAAACAAGCACTGTGACTGGGGGGCTGAGGAGCAGAAGTCTAAGAGCTGCTTGGCAGTGGGATATTCATTATTCATTTAATTTCTATGCATTCCAGAATGTGGCCCTACTCTGGTTCTCCAAAACTCTCCTCAACTGGGTGCTCTTTTTAATTTGGAGGCAACAACAAAACCACATCTACCAAAAGCTCCTAAGAAAATCCTGCAGTTGCATCACAAGGCTGGATCTGGTTGCAGGGGTTAGAAGTCTACATGAAAAATCTAGTAGCCTAAAGTAAAGTTTTACTAAGTTCAGTCAGTCAGGGATTGTCTTAATGTTTGCAGGAGCCATAGCTCCTGAAGGATTGAACTAGGCATGTCAGCCACCCTCTGCATCTCTTTTGGATTCCAGTGCCAGAGGAGATTGGCTGACCATGTGAGTTGCCAAGTCAGAACAAGATCACAGAGCACCTAAATGCTCCTGCCTAAAGCCAGCCTGCCGACAGCATGAAAACATAAGAAGTGTGTGTCCTGAGCCACTGCACCAGCTGGAATCCCGTTAGTGTGACAATCTTACAGCTTGCACATACACATTGTTCTGTCCATAGCCTGGAAAATGAAAACAAGGTGAAGTGAGAGCGTTTTAAGAAAGTATGCGGAAAACATGGAAATATGAAAAATAAAACAGCTAAGTCATGTACCACTGGTTGAGAACCCACTGCTCTAACTAATTCTATGCAACTGGTGTAGAAGATTGTAGCAATGCTCTCTTTAAAGGGTGTCCAAGTTCAATATGATACTCTGGCCACATTTTTAAAATATATATATATATATTTATTGTTTTTAGTCTGGCTCCCATATTTTCCTCTTGGATTCTGAGTCTTTTTAGTGATTCCCCAAAATTTTACTGACAGCAGCTAGTGAGGACCAAGATTACCAACTGCAGGCTCAGCCAAGCCTGCATAACCCCAACATATGATTTTGCTATAATGGCCAAAGAGATCTTTGAAAACGTTTCCTTGCCTCCTTCCAAAATCAAATGGCAGCAGGAGTGACTTTGAGAAAGCGAGCAGATCCTACCAGGGGCAAAGCAGCAAAACTTAAATGGCTTGCCTTGGAATGGAGACCACAGGAACTTGAAAGTGGAAGCACGCTGAATCATCCTGCCAGCTTCAAAACCTAATTAGCCACTGAAAAACAAGTGATTTCCTGAATCAACATTGTAAACATGCAGATCTCCTCTGAGATGAGGAATAAATGACATAATGAGACTCACTTCCTGTAGTTCCACATTGTCTCATGTTGGGAAAGAACACAAGCAATAGCGTCTCTGAGACATTAGTTACCATCACCCCACAATACACGCTAGTCAAACCCACCTCGCTCAGGGAGAAGGGAAGGATTTGCAAAAGTGTCTCAGATCTATAAAAGCAAGAGGTGGAAAATATCTATTAGATAAGAACACACCTGTTCCAGAGCTACACTGCTCCCCTACTGCACACTTTCAGCATCTTCTATAGTAAAGTGTTAATTGTTTCAAATGATAAGAAGCCAGATCCTCATCTGGGGTACATCGGCATAACTCCATTGGCCACACTGATTTATATCAGCTGAGGATCTGGCCCGGGTTTTTTGATCAGGTCTCATATAAGACTGTCAGTACGAGCAAGCTCACAATTAGGAAGTTACTGGAAATTCAAACTAAATTTTTCATTGTATAACTTCATCCTATTACTCGTCTTTCCAGTGCAGCCTCTCTTTATTAAACGGGAAAATCTAGACGCCATTTTGCTGTCCATAGCAATAATAATACTTTGTTCTATATATGTCTTTCATCCGAGGACCTCAAAGGGCTTTAGTAAAGGTCAGAAGGTTACTATTTCCATTTTACAGATGGGAAAACTGAGGCACAGACCAGTTATACTAATTATACCAACATTAAAAAAGCGTGACAGAGGCAGGAACTGAGCTGATGTTTGCTAGCTCCCAGGCTGGTGGTCTCTTCAGTGGATGACTGCTTCTGACAAAGAGATGTGCAAAGGTCAAATGTATTGTGGTGAGCTCTATAAACATCTATCACTCTGGCCTACAATTACCTATGTGAATTACCTTTATTCGGATGAAATACAATAAATATATTAAAGAGATGGACAAATTGCTAGACTCCAGATAGATTTTTCTTTCAGATAATTACCGTGCTCGTTGGTCAGCAGTATTGCTACTATAACTGTATATCTTGCTTATTTATTTATTCAGCTTAATAACTCGGGTCTATATCTTTGGGCCAGAGGCCAAGGCAGACATCTAGCTGACACCAAATCCTATTAGAGGCTGCAGTAACGCAATTACATGTTAAAGTTAAATATTTTATAGCTATGATAGCCACCAAGCATCATCGCTCCCTAGGCAGTTAGAGGGAATTATCTACTGGCAAAGAAAAACTAGTTATCCAGCAGGCAATGGAAAGTAGTCACTTTCCTAGGAGTTAATAAGTACCAGGGCTGTTTTCTAACTACTGATTAAATTCCACTCAATGCAGATACTCCAGCAATTTCTTTTGGTAACATCCCTAGACTGCGCTTTTGAGCTGGGGCTGTCCAGCATTTGTTATATCTAGTAATAACACTTTGCACTGTTAACACCATAATCTTATCCACAACAAACATGATTTAATGAATCAATCCTGGTGCCAACTCCTGTGAAGTAGATACAGTGAATAATATCAAACTTTTGTACAGCTGGGTAATTAAGGCACAGCAGGTATGCCTACGTGGCAGCTGCCCAGCTGTGGTAGCATAGGCGCCGACTCCGTGGGTACTCCAGCCCGGGAGCACCCACAGAAAAAAATTAGCGGGTGCTTAGCACCCACCGGCAGCCAACCTCCCCTCACTTTCCCCCTCCCCAGCACCTCCCACCCACCGGCTGCCCTGTCAATCAACTGCTCCCCCTCCCTCCCAGTGCCTCCCACCTACTGCGGTGTGCATGAGGTGCTGGGAGGGAGGGGGAAGGAGTAGAGATGGGGCGTTCTTGGGGAGGGAACAGAACGGGGCAGGAAGAGGCGGGGCAGGGGCAGGAAGAAGCGGGGCTGGAACTTGGCGGAAGGATAGAGTGGGGGCGGGAAGAGGCGGGGCAGGAGCGGGAAGAAGCGGGGCTGGAGCTTGGGGGAAAGGGTAGAGTGGGGGCGGGAAGAGGTGGGTGCTTGGGGGAAAGGGTAGAGTGAGGGCAGGGCCTGCGGCTGAGCAGGGGTTGAGCACCCCCAGGGATAGTTAGAAGCCGGCGCCTGTGTGTGGTGGACAGACTTGCGCTAGCGGGGTTCAAACTAGCACAGTAAAGACAGCAGTGTGACACTGGGGTACCTGCAGGGACTTGCGCTGGCCACCTAAGCTTGAACCCAGGCTGTTGGCAGTGGAGAATCCACCACAACACTTGATAAAATGTCCCAATGGTTAATCACCCTCACTGTTAAAAATGTACAACTTACTGCCAGTCTGAATTTATCTTAGTTCAACTTCCAGCCACTGGACTGTCTTTCTCTGCTAGATTGAAGAGTCCAGGAGGGGTCTGAGCTGGGGTGTCTAGCCCAAGCCCCTGCCAGTCCCATAATGTCCGTACTGCTATTTTTAGTATGCTAGTTTGAGCCCTTAAAGTGTGAATGTGTCTACCTGCGTTGAGCATCGCTCCCAGCTGCAGTGTAGACATATCCAGGGAGGTTAAATGACTAGCCTACGGACACACTGCAAGCCAGTACAAGACTAGGAATCCTGATTCCATGTCCTATGCTCTAACTAGTTGTCCACACTGCCTCTCCAGAAGAAGTGGGCTCAAAGACTTGTGCTTGCCTCTAAGGTTTCCAGCAGGCTGAGTGAATTACCATGTCAACCTGCTCACCTTCAAAGAAAAAGGTTCATTTAACCCTTGCTTGTGCTGGCCCTGGATGCTTAAGAAGACTGCCAAACAAAAACCAACCAACCGGGGGCGGAGAGAGCATTTACAGAAAACCAAACCACGGCACAGAACTTGCAGGAAAACCCATCTCGGCTCAGGTTTTAAATCCGCTTTCCCATGTTAAAGTGATTGTTAAGCTTGGCCTGTCTATCCTATTCCTGTTGAACAATCTTGCTACAAACATGAATGCTTTCATTAAACAAACCAACCAACCAACCAGCTGTACGTGATCCCAAGGGTTACCACAGATGGATTTTTACAAGTTAAGTAAATAAACCCAGTTATGCCCAGGCAGGAAGCCATTAGGACTGACTCTCCACAAGCACTGCCCCCACTCTAGTCCTTTAAACCTGAGTAAAGGGAGCAACAAACATGTCCATTCTGATCTGGTTGTGTTTTACCCCTGCTTTGCACCAGTGTGAATGACTGCAGCAGGGAGTCAGACCCGTGGGCCCTTGAACTCTTTTATGCCAGTGATGCCAAGGCATAAGACCCCGCCCCCCACAACACTCTCCGGTGGAGTAACACTGACATAGAGCGTCTCCGCAGCCCTCCTCTCCCACCAGAGGCCCTGGCACAGCGCTGTGCTCTGTGTGTTTGTATGGTCATTTTTATGTTTCAGCAACCCTGTGTTGCTGCCCGGGTCCCTGCCAGCCCCAGCAAACCACCTTCTCTCTGACCTTCCTCTGGCCCAGGGGAATATTCACACCAATATTCTCACTGCAATAATTGCTCTCAGCCACAGTAAGCCTCATCACTGCTTTCCCTGTTTAACAAGTACTATAACAGCCCTTGGGAAGCAAAAGACAGCAAAAGATTCTGACCCTCAGTGAACACAACCCATAATTTCATCTGTCCAGCACATCGGGACCTCTTGGGGGTTCATTTGCTTTCTAAGGAAACAATGCTATTCAATGAAATTCATTCTGGTGGAATTATAAATCGAAAGGACTGTCAACTGCTACAGTAATTCTGATAATGACACTAACACAGGATCATGGAGGAGAGAGGAGATAAAACAGGTTTCAGACACCTGGAAATTTCAAACTTGATACTGTGGGTAAATAAAAGACCCCACAACTAAAGCAAATGCAGACATGCTGGATCCAATATTCTCTTGCTCCTCCTTTTCCTTCCCAATTTGAAGTTTGAAAGGATTGGTTCCTTCCTCTCTGCACCTGCAGAAATTTCAATTCTTCTGCTTCATCTGTATTTTAGAATCCTTTTACTTTTCTAGTTCAAATCATCCACACCTGGCAGCTGGGATTGTGAATGTCTTGACAGCATCATGGAAACCCAGTCATTATTTCTGACTGATCATTCTCAGTTTCCTCTTCTGCAGGACACCTAATTTGATGCTGATACTGCTAATGCCACTTGATGGTTTGCCAGATTTTGATTTTTTTCTGAAGGTTGGGAGGTCTGATTTAATTAAAGATCCATGTATGTAACCCCCCTTTTTACTCTCAAATCCCACTGGAGGTCTAACCTCCACATGCAGGTATCAGGAAGCTACATTAGGAACAGAGGATTGGGAAGACATTCCTTTAAAATGCTTCCCCAGAAAGTCAATGTGAAGTACCATAATCACACCATCCAGTTTCATTTTGATCTCCCCGCACTCCTTCTCTGCTGGAACCAATGAAACACATTTTTAATGGCAGGTACCCCATACTTCCATCAGCCTATTGGCAGCACATTCCTGCTCAATGCAGCAGTGACTCTGCTGTCTGGATTGTTTCAAACACAGAATGATGAAGTACATAAAGTTTGGAGTCTGGGATCAGTTTGGATAAATGTCCAAAAGCTTGGACTGCTTATCCAAACTATCTGGACTGTCTGAGTCCACCGAAGGCCCCGGCACATCATGTGAGATTTCAGCACTTCTGCTTCTAGTCCTGGCTGGAAATACCTTCTAGTTACTTATAGAGCCCTCATCAGCATACCAGCTTAGTGCAAGAGCAACCTTCTTCACAGTATTTCAGCACATCTAGTTCCAAACCAGCTGGAAAAGCTGCACAAACAGCCTTTCGTGACATATTTTTAGAACTTCTGGTTCTATTCTCAGCTGGAATCTGGAAATGGGATGGGGGAAGCCCAATCACTTCAGAAGCTTAAAGAAGGTTTGATCTGAGTCTGGTTTTGGAAAGAGGGGAAGGTTTGGTTTGGGAGAATGCTTCTCTCTCCTGTTCATCACTCTCCTTTTTAAGAGAAATCCTGCCAGCGAGGAATGCTTGATAGATGAAGGCCGCTGTTTGCTTGGAAGCACAATGGGTGGGATTTCAAAAGCACTGAGCATTGGCCTAACTCTGCTTCCATTGAAGTCATTGGTAATTCTGCTCTAATTGAAGTCAATGGTCAAACTCCCATCGGCTTGACCTGGACCAGAGTTAGGGCAGCATTGCAGGCTTTTGGAAAATCTCTCCCTGTGTGCCTCTGCTGTTTAGTGATGTACAACAAACACAATTTCTACTCTGGTACCTTAAGAGACACACGAACACTGAAGAAAGACACAGAAGGAACAGCAAATTACAGTTCTTAAGGAATTGCATGGGACCATTTCAAAATCTCTGATCTATCTCAGACGCTCTTACCTACTCATTTATCACATATGTCATAAGCTAGCTGGAAGGAACTTTCAGCAAATGGAGTTCCTGCGGTGTAATAAAGCCCACTTACTTGAATACAGTTCCCACATTACTTAGGTGAAAGGGAATCTTTAAAGTGCAGTTCCTATGTATAATGAGGGTACCACATTCACCTCTGCAACTAGCATGTAAGACAATGGTGCTCTAGACCAAACTGGGGTCCATGCACACTCCAGGGGGTCTGCGGGTCCTGATGATCAACTGATCCCCAGCATGTAGGAGGCACTGGGAGGGAGGGGGAGGAGCGGGGACGGGCGCGCTCAGGGGATGGGGCGGAATCATGTCCGGGGCCGCTGGCCCTGTTGATCAACTCCTCCCCCTCTCTCCCAGTGCCTCCTGCATGCTGAGGAACAGCTGTTCAGTGGCGTGCAGGAGGCTCTGGAAGGGAGGGGTGGAGTGGGGATAGGGCATGCTTGAGGGAGGGAGCAGAAAGAGGAGGGGAAGAGGCAGGAGTGGAGCAGGGGCGGGAAGACGTGGGGTGTGGGTGAGGCCTTGGAGGAAGGGGTGGAGTGGGGGCAGGGCCTGGGGCTGAGCGAGGGGTTTGGGGGTCTGCGAAAATTTTAAAATCAAAATGGGGGTCCTCGGGTTGCTAAAGTTTGAGACCTGCTGCTCTTTCTAGATCATACCTTGGGAATGTTTCTTTTCCTTCCTTTATTTTGCGAATGGCGTATTTCAAAATCTGAATTATGGTCCAATAAATGACATTCTCATATCCCTGATTTGCCTAAGGGATTGCAAGCATAAATCTACTGAAATTTTTGTGTCCCTTCTCACTCATATAAATTGTTGCAAACTAATATAGGAAACAACAATTATTCAGCCTTAAGGTCTAAACTAGCAAATGGGAAGTTCAGTATGTTACATTTTCTGTGCTTGTAGCTTGGGGCAAGGCTAAAGCTGGCTTTGAGACTCATTTGAAAGGATATTGTGAATGTGTACATATTCTAGGAAAAACACACACACACCCACACGCACTCACGCCCTCCACTGTGGACTGCTTCAGTTAAATAAATGTCATTAAATAAAGCAGTGCTATCATTTTAGGTACATTAAAAATAAATTCGTTTTCACTTTACACAGACTTGGGCCAATACATTATGGATGCAGTACCCAGAATTGCAAACATTTAATGGGTTACATTTTTAAAGCGGGATGGGGGTGGTGGTGTCTGAATTCCTAGTTCTGTTTCTAGCTCTCCAGGTGGCTTGCCGTGTGAACTGGCGCAAATCATTTAACCTTGTACCTCAGTTTACCTATCTATAAAATGGGTTCGACACCACTTACTGTATCTACCGTGCAGAGAGTGCTGTAAGGATTAAAGAAAGGAGTCATGAGTTCACTACGTATGCATTTGTGCATGCAGAAAAGTGGTCATTGTTAAAACATCACCATGGGCCAACGGTTACCACACAGTGTGGGGAATGAGAGGGGCAGGGAGCAGGGTGGTGACCATTTCCCCCTCTACAAAGAACAAGAGAAATCTCTGGTAACTGTTGGGAGAAGTTGACCCTCTGTTGGCTTCTACCCGACGGATGTGCTCAATTACCTGCTCGTGCATCCAAGCACATATTTTATGGGTACCCTTTAAGCACAGACATTTGAAAATTAAGCAATAAGAAGCCCGTTGTTCCAACACAAAGAGGGCTTTCCTTCTGTTTGCCAAAATATACAAGCAACTCTCAGAACCCGTATTTTTGCTCTTTACTGCTAGAGCATAAATGGAATTAAAAGTCAAGCAGCACTGTAATATGACACAGGAATAAAACAAGCTGTGCTTACATTAGCCTGCAGCCTGGGACATAGAGACAGAGCTATATACAAAAATGCAAAAACTAAAACCATATGTCCTGGAGTTTCCTTGATTTGCAAATGTCTCCAGAAGGCTTCAGATAACACTAGAAGCCTTGTCATTAAAGCAGAATTCCACTGTTCTAAGAAACATAACAAAATAAAAAAAGTAACTTTAGAATTAAATAAACCTTTTCTTGACCCTAAAGCTGAGGTAATTACCCCAATCAATAAACCTTTAGTACAAACTCTATCAGATCAAGAGAACTTGTCTGCTGCAAACAGCACATTGACAAGCAGTGGGTGACTGAGGGAGTTCAAGGATACCAGCCCATGTTAGTACAGATGTAGGCAGAGCTCGTTAAAAAAACCAACTCTTTTTTTTCCTTGCAAACTACTAATCAAAAAAAGAGAGAACATTCCTTGTGCATTAACCAACATTTATTTTTCATTCCTGCAGTGTCTTCTGAAATTACAAGGACTATTCTGAAGAGGAATTCATGCCAAAAAAATTGTCCTGAGAGCGGATGCTGAATTAATTATTCCATCTGTGGTTTACTGCTAATCTAGCTTTACACAGAGTGGGACAATCCCAAAAATTACTTTGAAACGTAGCCTTTCCACTCAGAGAATCAAGGAAGAGACACACTGTATGCAGAAACAGAGGCTGTGAAAATTGTTAGTGCCACGTGTCTGACCTTTACAGTTTCTTACTACTTAATTATCTTTGAGATGTGTCACAGATTTCCCCTTTATTTGAGATGCTGTAAGTTTCTGACTCAAAGATCCTGCAAATAACCATTATGCACACCATCAGTTGGGAGCGAGGGTTGTTATGCAAGAATTCTTTTGGACACTTGCAAAGAGGAAAAAAAGGTCATCCTATGTAAGACCTAGATTTGGACTGACTGGTCTGATTTCAGGTTTTTGGAAGCACCTTGGGCCCCAGCTGTTTAAGAAAGCCCCATTTAGCAGACAGAATGGCGCACCGTCGGAACAGGTGTTAGACAAGAGCGCAGCCAGCCTACTTCAATTTGCACGGTATAGCTAGAATGCCGCACATGTCCTATGACAACTCTGGCAGAAATAATAATGAAACAGTGTGGGATCTGCTTTCCGTGTTGTTTGTCTGGCAGTGACACTAGCCAAATGGCAGGATGGGAATTGGCCACTGACTGAAACTGAAAAGGACTTCAAAACCGGGAGAAGTATTAAGTCTGCAGGAAATCACAGGCAACACAGGGGCAACTAGACAGATGGGCTTTGATATTCGGAGACGCTGAGCATCCTCAACTCACTTCAGTGGGAAATCAGAATGCTCAGCAATCACAGAATCATAGAACTGAAAGGGACCTCGAGAGGCCATCTAGTCCAGTTCCCTGCACTCAAGGCAGGACTAAGTATTATCTAGACCATCCCTGAAAGGTGTTTGTCCAACCTGCTCTTAAAAATCCCCAATGATGGAGATTCCACTACCTCCCTAGGCAATTTATTCCAGTGCTTAACCACCCTGACAGTTAGGAAGTTTTTGGAAGCCCTGCAGGACTGGGGCACAAGTGAGGGGATTTAGGGAGTTATGGTGGCTGTGATGCCGTCACAGGAGGTACTCAGATGCTACAGTGAGGAAGGCCATATAATTACCTGGATAGACACATAGGCACTTATTTCCTGAGGATAACATACAAGAACCTCACTGAGGATTTCAACTAAGGAAACGCAAGCCAGTGTGAAAAATACAAGCCCCTCCCCACATTTCCCTCCTGAACAAAACTCCATTTCTAGACCCAAGACAAAGGTTTTTTTAAAGGATCTACATTTTAATTCCACCCCTTCCCCCCAGCTACTTTTGACCCATCCGGGGTAACTGGAAGTGCTATAACGGTGTGGGAAAGTCTTTTCTTGCAAGGCTTCAAGCTGAATTTTGCAGAGATAAGAGATCTGGGTAATTATTGGATAAGCAGCTGATCTGAGACCTGGATTGTGAACCTTTTGAAATTCATCCATTACAGTTTAAAACACAGTAATAATACCTAGATGGATAACAATATTCACAAAGGAACAAGCCTCTTGAGGAGCTAACAGGTTAGGAGGGTTGGTAATGGGACAGAAAGCGTCTATTCCAGAGTTTTTACTCAACCTGGTTTAGAAATGACCAAAAGCGGGTACCATCGGGGCTGCTCAGTGGCCTGTGTAAATGACGGCTGTCAGTCCAATTCTTCACGAATAGTTATTTACCTCACAGAAACCACCACTGTAGTTGGCACCTGTTGTGATGTTTCAAAGACAGCAAGGATCGAATAGGTGCCAAGAGCAAGTTGCCGTCTCAGCTCTAACCGTGGGGTAAATTTTTCAAAAGTGCCTCAGGGTACATCTACACAGCTGGCGGCAATAAGCCTCCCAGGCCAGGCTGACAGGCCAGGGTTAGCCAGGCTCATGCTAGCACTCTAAAAATAGCTGTGAAGGCAGTGCTTGGAAGTTGCGAGTCGGGCCGGAGCTTGAGTTCTGAAGCTGACTCCCCATCCTTAGGCTTCAGAGCCCGAGCTTCAGCCTAGGCTGCAATTTCAAAGTCCAAAGTAACTTATAAAACTAAGGCTTGGTCTATACCACACAGGAAGATCAACATACGGCAGCTTATGTCAACCTATTTATGTCAGCGTACACACTACAGCCTTGCTCCCGCCGATGTAAGTGCCCTACTATGACGACATAACTCCACCTCCATGAGAGGCGTGTGGCTTATGTCGGTGTAGTTAGGGCGAAGCAGTGTCTGTGTAGAACTGTGTTACTGTGTCACAGCTCCAGCACTGATGACTAAATTGGCAAGAAAGCTGGGCTGTCACTGGGGCAGGTGGAGGGCTCCATCTAGAGCCTGGCTGCCCCCGGGCTCCCCACTCCCAGCCAGGTTGCTGCCTGGAGGCTCCCGGCTCCCCTTGGGGAGCCCTGGTACAGCAGGGTGGCTCTCCATGAACCCTGGTACTTCCCGGAGGCTCTCTGCTCCCTGCGGGGAGCCCAGAGGCTGCACCGAGGCTCCCAGGAGCTGCTCAGACTCTGGGCATGGAGCTCACAGCCAGGAGCCTAGCTGCGTCAGGGAGCCGAGAGCCCAGGGGGCAGCTGGGCTCCTGGCGGTGGGGAGCCGAGAGCCTGGGAGGCAGCCAGGCTCCAGGCAGGGAGCTGTATATGGAGCTGATGGCCCAGGGTCTCAGCCCCCACACTGCCCCTCTTTGGTTGGTGGAAGTGCTCCTGGTGAAGACGCGCACCACCGACAGAAGAAGGCTTGTGTGGACATGTACCACCGCAGTAAGTAAATCGACCTAAAATAGGCTGACTTACGTTTCTAGTGAGGACATGCCCTAAATCCTATTTTCAAAAGAGATTTAGGCACCTAGAAGCCTAAGTGCCATTGACTTTCAATTAGATTTAGGCTTAAGTGCCTAAGTCACTTTTGAAAATGGGACTTAGACGCTTCTGAAAATGTTTCTGGTAATTGCTTTAGTTTAAGAAATAGTGGTGGAGTAGCAGAGACACTTGCAATACTGCTGCCTATTATGAACCTGTTTGAGTTTGTTGTAAGATTTCAGTGTGCACAGCTGTCAATCTTTCATGACCACTGAATTCACATGAAAAATCCTAAACAAATGGATGACTCTGGGTTTGTGCAAAGAGTAACAGGATGCCATGTGGGTGGAAGTAACAAAGGTGTTGAGGGGTAACCCAGGATGCAGAGTCTGTGATTTCACAGAAGGGGATTGATCACAGGGCAGCAAGAGAACAAAAAAGAGGTGGTTTTTTTTGGTCTTTTAACTGAACAGAGCTCCTAACTATAATCTGACAGGGCTTTAAAACTCTGTGAGGAACCTGTGTGGGAGGTATCTGAACCAAACAGGAGGAATCCGAAGTACCAGGAAGAAGGCACTGAAGGCTTGAGGCTAATCAAAAAAGGCCATCCAATGGAGTAGCTGTCAGCAAGGGCATGCAAGGGGAATCACAGAGCTAAAGGCAAAACCTATTTGCAGACCATGCGAAGTACCACTAATAGTTTAGCAAAAGTAAAGTTGTGACTTTCCTCACCCGTCATTTTTCTTTAATTTCAATTGTTTTTCTGTACAGGTTGAGCAGCCGGAAATGTCTCTGAGCCTAGGAAGTGAAGGATTCTTAGCTATGTGCCCAGAGAATGGCCCCAGGAGGCAGAAATGCTCAGAAGTCTTGCTGTGACTCAGGAAAAGTGACACTTATTTTTGACCATGCAAATAAAAGGGAAATAGCTTTTCTGAATAGCTGGGCCCACCCAGGCAATGTGAGGTGGATGAAACCAGTCAATGTCTTTAGACTCAAGGGCCCTTAACTTTAAGCATGCACTAAAGTGCTTTGCTGGAGGAGAGCCTCGGGGCCAAACTCTGAAAGAATGGATCAGATGGTGTAAGCTAGATCCTCATCTACCGAGGCTCCCTTAGACCTACTTACACCCACTCTCTCGATGTGTAAGGAAGTCTAAGTTAGTGTAACTCAGAATTTGAGGAGCGGGAAGAAGGGGTGAGTTAAAGCAGATGTCATCCTATTTTAGCTTGTACCTTCTTTTGGCTCCTCCGCATGTACATTTAGACTCTCTCAGACACCAACAGAGAGGGTGTGAGAATCTCTAATGGATTCCGAGTTTCTGTAAGAGGCTAAGTCGGTGGAACATAGGCACTGACTGTACTGAAACAAGTGTGAGTTACAGAAACTCCCACTAGACTTTCTTGGGAGCAACCTAAATACCGAAATCTGTGCAGAGAAATTTTCAGACAGGGTTAAGTCAGAACTCTTCATATCATTTCTTGCGCCACCTCCTGCACCCAGGACAAGTCATGCACCCTCTCTCTCCTAGTCTACACTCTACTATTGTGACGTATGCCTATGTCGATCTCCTGGCTGACAATGTCTCTACACCTTCTTGCATTTGAACTCTTGTCCCAGGGAATGTACTGGGCTTGGTTATATTTTAGGCTCCTGCAGGAAGGAGCCTGCCTTTTGATATGTACTGTAAAGTGCTGGGCACACTTACTGGGCTCTATAAATACAACCTCTAGGTCTCTTTGTACTTTGATGGAGAAAAGCACTCACTGGCAGTTTTCTTTATGGGCAGCGGAGGGGGCAGGAGGAATGACAGTACTTTTCTTAATCTTAAATCATGCCTCTTGCCGAAGCTAAAAGCTAGCTAAAACCTCACATCCCATAATGGGCGTTCTACATGCACTTCCTTTTGCTTGCTGGGGTATGAAGTTGCACCGGTAAACAGACAACCTCTCCTCCCACATGCTTTCTCTCTCTCTCCCTCTCTAGCGCATAGCTGGATGCTTTCTTCCTTTTGATTTTTCCATGGCCCTACATAGCCCATCCTGCTACAGCTCAGTGGGAACAGCTGCTGACAGGCTCCCTCTCTGACTTCACAGAGGCTGCTTTCAGGCTCTCAGATGTTTCTTGCCTCCACTGAACAGATTTTTGGCCAACATCTCTGTCTCAGATGTGCTGACTCCAGTTCTCCCTTAGCCTCCTATTTTATTCCACTTATAGCAGATTGCTCTGACTAAATCACTGCTGTCAGGCAGAGGTGAATCCACAAGGCACTTTTCAGAGAAGTGTTTCTATTAAAAATTTCAGAACGTGCTGCCAATGTCATTTACAAGAAGGTTAATTCATTATTGAGAGACACTGATTCTCCATTCCTTTATGATGTTTTGCGCTGTAATTTAGGGGAACGAAATGAAAAAAGGTTATTAAAAGCTGAAAACTATGCCACAATAATCTTTTTCCCCCTCCCCCGAATTGCAATTATTTAGCATCAGCATGAGTTTTGATGGGAATTATAATGCCGCATTCTCCCACGGTTTACATGTGATGCCAGGGTGCATATATAGGAAAAGATGTTGACAAAGTCCAATCCTTTTGGCTGTGATGTTTCTATGGTAGGCAAATCTACCTCCTTATAGGAAATGGGCTAAGATGAAAGTGCTATCAAAGCAAATGACAATACTACTGAGTGAGTGGATTTCCTTCTAGCTTTGCAGGATTCCAAAACTCTAACTAGGCATGTGCCATCGAGCTGGGAAGGCAGATTGCTTGCATTTTGCTCCTGTTTTCACATGAATAATGGAGAGTATGATCAGTCCAGACAGGTAGTGTACCATAATTACAGTCAGTGTTGCAATATAGAGAAACTGACCTATGCTGACTGATTTTACTGAAGGTTTGGGCAGTTACAAAGCAGAAGGTAAACTTAGCGGAATCCGTCCAAAATGTTTGATTCTGGAACATGTAACATACTCAAACAGGACTCCCACTGACGTTAGGGGAGTTTTTTCCAAGAAAAGGCTGCAGGATTTGGCCGTCTGCGGTTGTTATTAACTGTTACTCATTATTGTGAACAATTAGTAGGTATATAGCACTTTTCATCTTCAATCAATTCATTCTCACAGCACCTCTGTGGGCCAGATAGATAGTATTATCTCCATTTTACAGAGCAGGAAACTGAAGCACAGAGAGATTAAACAACATACACAAGCCTGAAGGGAGTCAGTGTCAGCACCTGGATAAAAATAGAGAGTCATGGCTCCCAATCCTGTGCTCAGACTGCTAGATCCTGCCTCTTTCTTGATAATGCTTATACATTTGAAATGTTTCTTCCCTGTATTTATTATTTCTTTGGATTTCTTCAATAAGCAAACAGAGAGTTTTGCATGTGCCACTCTCACAAAAATAAAATCAAACGACAGCCATCAGAGTTCAACACCACCCAAACACAAACCTCCCCTCCCTGCACATAAATGTAACCTGCTCATCACATATGACTTGATATATTTATATGGCACTGGAATTTTACACCCAGGTTCATAAACCTGGAATGTCAGGTTGCTGCATCCTCTTTACTATGGTGTCAACAGAAATTGCAACATAAGGTGCTACAGTATTTATGGACTTAAAGGGTAGCAATCGTGTCTTGTCAGAGCTCATGAACACACTGAAAAGGGTCTGAGATTCTCCTATACATAGTGTCCTATTTAATGATTTCACAGGAAACCTCCAGCAGATATTTTTAAAGGCTGCTGTTGAAAACGACCATATAAGCAAGGCGCTGACCGCTTCTGGCCATTAAAGTTCTCTTTTTGTAAGGCGTTAGCTTAGCTGTGGTGTCCTGGTCAAATTCCTGTCAGGCAGTCACATTGTGCTTATCTAAAATTCAGACTCTAAACTCATCTGACACAGTGGTTTTCACATCCTGTGTCAAAGTGGGTCATTTGTGTCCTTTCTATGTACTGTGGCTTTGCATTATTATATGGCAACTGGTGGGTGAAATGATTCCTCAGACAGCGCAAAATCCTGCCTGCACCATCTTAGTAGGGCTGGTCTACATGGTGCATTGGTCTGCACCAGGGGGTGTAAATTCTAGTGTGCATGAGTGTGTCACACACTAACTGGCCCATATGGACCCTGCTGGCGCATACTGAAAATGTGCGTTAATTTAGTCCCATTTCAAACAGTACTATGTAACCTGCACTAAGGAACTTTTAGCGCATGCCAGCAGGGTCCACACAGGTCAGTTAGTGCAGAACGCACTAGTGCACCCTAGAATTTACACCCTTCTGGTGCAGACTAGTGCACCCATGTAGACAAGCTAGCCATGATGGATGGGGGAAGCGGGGCAGAGCTGGAAGTGCAAAGCCTTGAGCCTTCCTGCCAGCAATGGGCAGAATAATTCAAGGTGGATGGGGGAATGTAGTGGGTGGCACCTTACAGGTGGTCTAAAACAAGATCACAGCCTGCGCCACATGTTATGTGGCTAACCACGGTGCGCGCTAGGGTGAGCTTAACCACAGAGGACCAGGCCATCCTGAAGCTGCAGAGCACTTAAAGGCGCCTTACCCAGTCCTGACGGGTGTATTAGCACAGTATCTTGCCCTTACACCGTGTGAGTGTATTGATGCAGGGAGAAGAGCCTGAATCCAGCTTGTACTTTGCAATCAGTTTGAAAAGTACAGTGATTATGCTTTAGAATTCTCTTCCATTGCGAGAGCTATTACTGGTTGAGTGGCATATGCCATCTGCAGGGGAATCTCTCTCAAACTGGTAGAATCCTTCAGAACAGAAGAAACGTTTTTAAATGGAACCCACTATATGAAAAGCATTTGGGGATCCTTTTGGATGAGAGGTGTCAGATAAAGGTAAAATTTGTTTCAATTACAATAATTTGCTAAAGTAAACTAAGCAAACTAATAAAACCACATTGCAGAATAAGTCTTCCATTTAATAAGTTAAAGAGCAATTATTTCTGGTGTTGCTTAATTGTGAACAGCCTTGAATACATTGAATTCTGACAGCGAAGGCCTGCTTATGTTCTAAGTTTTCATTGTAACACAATATTACAGTAGCGGTTTACTAAATAAACTTGAGAAGTAAAACTACATATTGGACCTTAATGATTTTGCTTTAATTAACCTGCCAAGACAAATTGCAACCCATAGCTCTCAGGTAGCTACTGCAGACAGCTGAGACTCAATGGGGAGAGGAATTAATGGCAACACTGGAATGAGCCTGCTTTATGCAGTAAAGAAAAAAGATCCATTAAACAATCATTGTGGGTAGAAGAAAGCTAAGTGCTGGTTTTATTTGAATTACAACAAAATGGATATGGGGGTATGAACCTGCTCAGTAGGTCAGTCAAATATAAAATTAAACATGACGGAGTCAGATATAGGTTCTGGTAAAGGACTGATTGTAAACAGAGGGATATAGACCTGGGACAGGTCATATAGAGTGATATTTATATGCTGGAAGAAGAATCCCAGGGTGCTGTGAGAAGAGGTGGTGGTTACTCAGTGCCTGGTGCTAACTGATTGCTTTACTGATAGAGAGCCTGGGTGAGATTTGGACACCCAATTCCCATCCATTTGAAAATTTCAGCCTCTTTCTTTTAGATGAGGCATAAAACAGATTCATACAATGGGCTATCCCTCCTCCCATAGTGCTTTCTGTGAGAGATTATTAACTTTATTAATTATTAGTAACTTTGGTGTCCTACTCCAACTCCAATTTGAGTAATTATGTGATGCCAGCAGTTTCAATCAGATACGGTATTCCTCACTTCCCGTCCCAAACTGCTGCTTGATGCTGCTATGTGCTGTTGAACAGCTGCCCAATTCCACGCCAGAAAAAATATATAGGCCCAACAGAAACAGAATCAAAATTCCCAAATAGAAGGATCAGGGAGGAGGGGCCACCTTTGTAATCAATAACTCTGGTCTCATCTGCGGTGGCAGGGAGCTTGTCTAGAACATAACTGTATTAAAGCCCTATTTAAAAATTATGCCCCGTCCATGCCATCATAGATATGTTAATCCTTACAGTATTTACCATTAATGTTGTGTGCAGTTTTGTTCCCCAGGGAACAATCATTGCCCAAATATCCTCACTTATGCTGAATAGTACTTTAGTCTCTAAGTAGTCTCATTAAAATCAATGAGATGGGCCAGGACTAAGATGGTACTGAAGCTATGTCTACACTACTGCGGTAAGTCAACCTACGCTATGCAACTCCAGTTACGTGAATAACATAGCTGGAGTTGACGTGCCTTAGGTCGAGTTACCACAGGGTCTATACCTTACCTTCTCGTTGGGGGTAGAGAACAGGTGTCGACTGGAGAGCAATCTGCAGTCGATTTGATGTCTTTACTAGACCCGCTAAATCGACCATGGATGGATCGATTTCAGAGCGTCGATCCTGGCTGCAGTGTAGACCTGCCTTCAGTGTGAGTAAGGGTATGAGAAACTAGCCTTAAGGTACATAGATTAGATAAAATAACATGGTAAATCCTTACCGATGGTAGTAGTAAGAAAAGAAACCACCTCGGACTCTTTCCCATCATTGTAGAAGGCCAGATGCCATATTCCTGTATCCAAATACTGGATAAACCCTGTCTCATGGCTGGACATTGGCACAAAGCCTCTAGGTTGCCGCTGAGGTCCTTCCAGACTCCTCACCTCCTGGGTAAGTAGCCGTCTCCCATCAAGGAGCTCAACAAAGTCAAACTGAAACACAAAGGAAAGATGTTCATTGTATACTTCAGGATGCCAGAAAATGATCATGCTTCCTGGTCCAGATCTATCTCAGGATGGGCAGAAGAGCTTTGCATTAAACATAAGACACCCACACTTATGGAACATCATACATGATATTTCCTCTGGTAAGTCATGACATGTTCTGATTCAACCTATAAGGAGATGACTGGAATTGTGTCTGTTCCCAGTAGTTTGCCAGATCTCCTTATCTATCTGTTGATCTGCTTCTCTCTGGTCTCCTCTCTCCACCCATTCCTCTCCTCTTGTTTCTCTCACAGCTCCTCACATACCTGTGGGAGCTCTTCTAATGCTTCCAACACACTATAGACACATGTTTTTTAATTCATAAAACCTTAAAACCAATAAAAAAATGTAAAAGAAAAAAAATGAGATTCCCACCTCAAGTACAAGACCATTTCTTGCACATGTAAAGCTAAATTCTGATGTTGTTGAATCAGCCATCGTTTTCAACTTGACCCATACTGTATAAATGCAATTTTTTAAAAATACTTTATATGATATTAACTTTAATTTCTTAAAATATATATGCAATGAAGTCTAAATGCATCTAATACGGTAACAATAATTTTTAATCACCTGACTTTTGTGAGTATAGAACCTTAACCATAAAGTTAGTTTTTTGCATTTTTTTTCCTCGCTTCATTCTTTATATAGATGTTGGGTAAAATCCTGGCCCTATTGAAGTCAATGGGAGATTTTCCACTGACTTCAGTGGGGCCAAGATTTCACTCCTTATTTCTTAGCCATGTTCTTAGCAAAACAAGCATTCTAAGTTTGTCAAATCCAAACAATGTAGGTTATCTACAACTTGTATTAACAACTAAAATAAAAAGACTCACCATTTTTTTACGACTCACAGAAAATAATCTTCAAACTATACCTCCCAAAATCTCTTTTAGGATAGGAAATTTCAGCATAAAAAGTAAGTTTCATGGGCAAATCAGAAGCACCTGATAATAAGCGCTAATAATGAAAGTGGGCTTCATGCCTATAAACACACACCATGCATGATTTGGGTGTATACAAATACTTTGGGACACATGCAATCAGGCACTTGTGCAAATAAAATTGTATATTTGGTGTAGAACATTATCTGTCTACGGCTCCAACCCAGGAAATCATCCTTATTCAGGATCTGAATTGGTGCTTCATGTTGGTGAATGCATATTTTGCAGTTGTCACGTTGGCATCTATTTTTGAATATTTGAATCTCAATATCTTCCATGAACCCAGAGAATTCTTGAGATAGGTAACTGAAATAAAAAGTGGGGCCAGCTACCTTTTCAAGGTACAAGCTACAAGCACATCAATTCTAAGGTAAGTGTTGGTTCGTTGAAATGTGCTCCTGTTACCTGGGTATGTGAAGGAGGAAGGCCTTTCCTGCCATAAATCCCAACCAGAGCAGCCTTTCCTAAAGACACATTGAATTTCAGATGCACTGGATGGTCAATGAACACCTGAGATCTCCAAAAGATACCAGGAGGAATCTTCTGTGTGGCTCGTCGTCCAACATCAATTTCTCCAGAGTCTATAAAAGTGTCCTCTGGAAAGAAACTACTGGGCTTTCCTGCTGAGACATAGAAAGAAAAAAAAAAACCTTGGATTAGCCTAGCGTCCTGTAAGTAATCTGATCAAACTGGTATCTCTGACATTGATCTACCAATGTGCTGACTTCTTCAGAATACATTATGCATCAATTATGACTATGAAAGAAAAATGGATAGGATTACTCCTGGCTATACTCCATCTTTCTATTGAAAACATGTATCTTGGAAGAGCAATATGGATTCCCAAATGGCCCTCTGCTTAAATCATAACAACAGAGCTTGTTAAATTACATTTTAATGTTAAAAATAAATCATCTTACATCACATCACATCATTAATTTATGTTATTTATGGAGAAAGTAATGATTATATTATCAAAAAATGTAGTGATTGTGAGTTTCCCAGGCACCATGGAGTTGGATGAGTATGTCAAGAACATCTGTTTAAGTGATGGTGAATTATGCAGGGGGAAGCTAATGGTAAAATTCACTGCTAAATTAATGGTTGGCAATTGTGGGAACACTTGGGATGGCATCCCCATTACAAAATGCCTAAATGAAGGAGGGACCTATAGCAAAGATAGGGGACATAATATGCTGCACTTCTATAGTGTCTCCCATTTAAGAACTCAAAGGTGTTTTTATTAGATTTCAAAATAACTCTGTGGAGTGGGTTATGATTATTATCCCTGTTTTACAGATGGAAAAACTGAGACACAAAGATTAAGGCATCAGTTTCTGAAAGAGTCTACTGAGTTTGGGTGCTCACCTTGAAACACTTTGGGCTGATATGTAGAGGTGCCGAGCACCTACACTTCCAAATGAAGTCAACAAGGTGCTCGGCCCCTCTGGATATCAGGCCCTGGGCATCTCAAGTTGGGCATCCATACACTAAAGCTCTCAGAATTATGGGCACTTTGGAAAATGGGGACCCAAGGGAAGCACAGGTAATTAGGGTCAGAGAGGGAAATAAAACCCCAGACTGCTGACTCCCAGGCCTTTGCTTTAATCATTGGCTCATGATGCCTCACCTGAAATTACAGCAAAACAGGAAAAGAGATGAAGATGAAAAATGTCATTGCTTAGGAGGCTGCCTTTATTTTATAATTAAACACACTTGTATTTGAAAAGTATATGTTAGCATCACCTCCCAGATTTCAGCTTTTATAGGAACAATTAGGGGCCAGGAGAATACCATGTGGACCATCATAGGCTGTCTTTATTACCCTTAGATATTCAAATCAACCTACTATTTCATCTCTTTGCTATTAAAACCCATTACTGTATGTTTCACAGATCAAATAATTCTAACAAAATGAGAAAGAATCTTTCAGGAATATAAAGTCATTTGTAACAAAATCACGTTTGTGGGAACTTTTTTTTTTTTTTTAATATACTCTGCATTTGGGGAATAAGACACTACAATGTCCGCCTACCCATTACGAATTCAACTCAAATACCCTCACAATGCACATTTAATGTTGAACTGGTGGCTGATAGGGAAATTCTGAAGTCGTTAAATAAAATATTTTGCTGTTTTAAATAATAAAAATCCATTTAAATGTTAAATTTCTCCATATATTATCATCCTAATGTAAACTCCGCAGCAGAAACATCAGGTTCAAACTGTTAAAATGTCATCTTAATTAAAAATAGATAAAAAAGTTAAAATTCATGTTAACATTAAAAAGTACCCAATGCTGTTTCTATCTTTATTATGGAGACGAGTTTGCATTTAATTTTTTTTTAATCCAGGAATGCTATTACGCACATGCTTAACTTTCAGTCCCAGTGAAACTACTCTTGCTTAAAGTTAAGCATGTACTTAAGGCTTTGTTGGATTGGAATCTTATGGAACACATATGCCTCATTATCATTATTACTTTTCAGAAACACTGTGTTACATAAAGTTCATTAATAAAAGTCTGATTTTGAAAACACCAACAAAGGAATAAAACCACATTCACAGAAACATGGATCTGCTATTATTATCAAAGCCTAATTTAGTCTTGTCCTTTGCATTCGAAGGAACAGGGAAAAGTCTAGACTCCTTATTTATCCGTGTTTAAAAATCAAGATTAATATGAACAAAAATAAACAGGGGAACAGGAAATTATAATTAAACCATTTGTAACACTGCCAATAGCATAGAATAGTATAACTGAGATCAAATTAGTTTAATTCCATCAGTTTTATTTTGTAAATTGGATTATTAGAATTTGTGTGAATCCTAAAAGTAATTTTTTCAGGATAATGTCAGTCTTAAGACAGACAGCTTGTGTGTGTAAGGCTCTGTTTCAAAACTTCCTATTCTATCACCACGGGATGCAAAGAGAGCTGCGAGAAGCTATAAAAAAGATGCAAAGACTTTATTTGTTCTGGTCCACATCAAAGATACATTTCTGGGATTATTACTGATGTATTTGATACACACATGGAAATTAAAATGGAAAGTCAAAGCACACTGTGTGCTTTCTGATTGGTCATTAATGAAGATCTTACATCAGAACAAATGAGGCAGGGTGAGTTTAAAATACTAAATGCTGCTGTGCAGTAGATACCTCAGGAGAAATGAGCATAAGATGGATTCCTTGTAGTACAGTGAGCGGTGCTTGCTCAAATGAAAAACAAACAAACAAAACCAGTTCTGTGTTTGAGGCAAAAATGGCCATTCCACAGAAATAATTGTGAAGATTTAAGGTACATGTCTTTTCTTGACTGTCAGTAATATATAGGAAAAGGTCTGATGTACATTTTTTCTGGAGCTAGTCAAAGCAGCTGCTTCATGTCCCCACTGGGTGAGATTGACCCCAGTGCAAAAGTTCACCGCAAGGTTTTCTGCACGGGAGTAAATGTCACCCATTGACATCAACAGGAGTTGTCAATGGCTCCAAACAGAAAAGGAGCAGGCCCTGAGAACTGGATATCCAGAAAGAAACTCAAATAAGAATACAATTTCAGTACAATTTCCAATCAGAAACTTTGTCTAACTAACTTGAAGCAAAATTAATTTCAGATCTGAATTCCTAATTGTGCTGCCAATTACTTTGCTCTTTCAACACATTACCTTGCACATGCAACACTTTAGTTTCCTTAGCAACTATTCCTAATTTATTCGGTTATCAAAATGAACTGTTTCATTTTTGGGCCCAACTGAGTTTGATTTGAGTTCTGATATAGGCTTTGATTCAGTAAAGCACCTGATCCATCAAAGCCTTTTGTACATCCTTATACATCACTGACTTCAATGGCACTTAAGCAGAAGCTTAAATTTGCTGAATAGGGATGGACTTAAGCACATGCTAAAGTGCTTTGCTGGACTGGAGGCAGACTAGAGCTGGTAACTGCCTACAGCTAGCAATACCGAATTCATTTCAGCACTAAGGAAATGTGAGCCCCAACTGGCCAATTCCACCATAGGAAAGGTAGTCTCTTTGAGGATACTTTTAAGTCAATTTTCATAATTCCAATGACATACATTCTTATTTAGAAAAGCTGTTGTGTAAGCACAGACTGGCTACCACGTTACCACCCTGCAGAGATAGTTGCATTTCAGTGGTGGACATAGTCACCCCTGTAGAGACACATACCAAGGTCTTTATTTAATTTTTAATCAGGAGCAGATCACGCCCACATGGCCACAGGTTCCCCAAGACATGCAAGAAGATCATGCTGAGGCTCTGCATGGCTTTCTATCTAAAGTAGTCCCCAGAGACCCCTCTTTAAGTAAAGCTCCCCAGTGCAAAGAGGGTTGGTCATAAAAGCTGACAGACTGTGTGAGCGTATACATACGCATGCACATACAGATAGAGAGAGAAAGAGAGATCCACGCTCTTATTCAGACAAAACGCCTTTTGATTTCAGAGGGGGTTTTGTCTGAGAAGGACTGAGAGAAAATTGAGGAAAGACTTCTGATTTGGCCCTTGATTATTAGATATATCATTTTTATTTTCATTTTGATCTTTGAATAGGGAAGGCAGAGATCAAATGCAATATATAGGGATTTAAACATAGCAATTTAAACAGAAGACAAAAGAAAAATAAACTTCATCATGAGGCCTTTTTGAATGTAGAAACATTTTGTAGTTTACTACATTGTCTAGCAAGCTTTGTCCAGGGTCCTACAGTTCTGGATTAATTGATTTACATTGTAACAATTTTATTTGACACTGACCAGTCATTAGTAACTATGTTGCTTTTAAGGAATATGTAACTATGGCCTTTGTTTGCGTTAATAAAGACAGATAATCCCATTAAGTAAAAATGCTGTAATTAACAGACACCAAATAAGCTTACTTATATAAGGCCTGATCCCAAGCTCAATGAAATCGGTGGAAAGACTTCCACCGATTTCAGTGGGCTTTGGATCAGGCCCACATTCCTTGCCTCTTATCCAACCCCGCCTCCCCACCCCAACTACAACTTCACCAAAAGCAGCCAATAACTATAATTCTACTGGAATGAGAGATTTTTGATCTCATGGTCACTTAAATACCAAGAAAAGATGGTGCAGCATAAAGAGCTTTATTAAATTCAAAGCTGAATTCCTCATTTCTCCATCTCCCCTACGTGAATCTTAAGAGTGATGACAACCCTGTGCTTTGCAGCCCCGTAGGTATTTCTGGCACTGATGTCTCCACTGAAAACACAATTAAAGTGGCAAAACCCTTGCTTGCTTGTGGAATAGTGTATTGTTTTTGAAATTAGACCCTGATTCTGCATGGTTCTGAGCAGGCTCAGTGCCTCTAACTTCAGTGGGAATTGAAGGCGGTCAGCACCATGCAGACTTTGCAGGATTAGGCCCCTTCATCTGGCTGTCCTTGAGGGTACATGGCTATCTTCACAATGCCAAAGCTTGCAATGCCAACAACTTTTAATGAATATTTTGGTACTCACAACAATGCCATCTAGTAACCAAAAGAAATACTAGGATAAGCACTGTTGTATTGTTGTAGAGAAAGCACAGTGACAATCCTCAAGGCATCACTTTAGTTCTTAAGACATGAGCATGATTTCTCTGGAATATAGCTCATAGATGACATGAAGCAGGGCTTTTGTGGTGGAATACTGTACCCATACGAGATGTGGTGCCAATATCCCCTCCTTGTGAATGGCCTTGTAGGTATGCTTGAGGATATATACCTTATCACCATGTTAATGGACATTAAAAGGATGTGACATTTGGAAACATGAAAGACTGGAAAAGCACCAGACTATGGTGCTGCAGGAAAGGCGGTATGGGGGTGATGGAGTATGAGACTGGATGGCTGGAGTTTAGAGGCAGACACAGAGGACTCACAACATGGAAACACACCAACCATACCTTCACTGGATCCTTTGCCTTTCCTGTCAGGTAACTCTAACCCTGTGCCCCCCGAGGGATATAAGGAGACGTCCGTTGGCACTGGCCAACTGCTGGCTGTGTCTTCCGTGATCTCATACATCTGCCCTTCCATCGGCTGCAGGTGCCAGTTTAGGCCAAACAGGTGCATGGCTGTAGTGAGCAATGAGAAAAGTCATCTTTTTCTGCTGGGGAGAGCTTCATAATGGCAGGGGCACTTAGTAGACTCTCACCTTACTGCTTTATACTAATCACTGCTAAAAAGAAAAGCATGGGATTTATGTTATTTGACAGCCCACACTGGTTCTGCAATACCATCAAGAATATGACAATTTCTTTGGCCTGGTTCCCCTCTCACACTAGTTTCACACTAGTCTAGCACTGTTTACTTCAATGGAATTGCTCCTGATTTATGCCAGTGTGAGAAGATAATTGGACCCCAGGTCTCAGAATACACCTGAAGTTGGGATGAAAATTCAGTGAGCAGTTTTAGGGATAACACTTAAGAAGAAGTCAATGTTATATGCACCAATAAATCCAGAGAAACTGAGCCTTTGCTGTGCATTGTTGTATTCACAAGCTATTGTCCAGGCCCTTAATCATTTTTTTATCCAGTCCTTATACAGGGAGAGACAGTGGGAATTTTGCCTGAGTAAGGACTGAGTACATGGTTTAGAGGTCTGCCACATATAATTCATTCTGTTATTGTTACGGTCTTAGTTGTATGTGGATTGAGTGCAAATTCATGTGACCGAGCTCTCGCTGGTACAATTCCAGCTTTCTGCTAATCATCCTGGGGGTTTAAAAGTGAGTAACACCAATTGGATTTGCATGAGTCCACGACACAGCTTGTTGTAGGTTTCTGGGATTGCACAAGGCCATCCAGTGTATGAATCTGTTCCATGAAATTACAGAAAGGCGAGTAAAGTTAAGGAACATGACAGAACACTTAAAAAGCAAACACGGGTATGGAGAGAGGCATGCTTATGCAATTAAGACGCGCCCCCTGAAAACATTAAGGAAAACAATGTGGCTTCCTGTATCATTCCTTTCTTCCCCAACATAAACATTTCATATTTAATCACCATCCAATTTACCTTCAGGCGCTCAATGGCGAAATGATCCGATATTCAATGCACTAGTAATGACATTTTCCTATTAAGGGAGCAACTCCTATTTCACAAAATAGCTTCTCCAAGAAACTGTTCAGTGATATTAACATCAGAGCTATTTAACATAAACAAAGAGGACGAGAACAGCACATTTTCATGGCCTATAGATGTCATTTTATTTATAAAAATATGTCCAAGTTTGTCAAACATCCCAATGATGAGTGCTGGGTTTAGTAAAGTCTTTACATCGGAAAGGATCCATTTCAAGTGGCTTGAAAAGGCATCTGAACAATTCTTTTAAAATAAGTAGTTTGGACATACATAGCAAAATTAGCACTTGCTTCTATTTCATAATCAATTAGGACATCTACTAGCATGAACAGGAGTGTCGTACACTAACAGGTAATGGAAGATAACTAAGCTGATTGAAATTAGAATTCCCACTTTACCATGTAAACAGAGACTGGATTTGTTATCAAAACCCTAATTAATCTATTAAGAAAGAAAAACTCACATAAACTCCCTATCAGAAAGGAGAGACGCTCAGGGATGTGTTCAAAACCAGGACATTTTTATGCAGGCACACATGCAACTTTACTAGCAACAGGAAAGCTGCAGATATAGCTGTCAATTCAAACAGGAAACTTAGCACAGACTGGCATGTAGTTTTGATTTGAAGGGGGCACCTGGGTTTCTCCAGAAATGCTACATGAGGGTACAATAAAAAAAAAATCAAGCAGCCCAAGTATGGATGACAAGAACTTTCAGAGAGCCTTAGATATCAATCTGCTTATCCATTATGTATTTATGTACTTCCATGGCCCGCATCATCATAGTATCTGAGCACCTCATAATCATTAGTGGATTTTATCCTCACAACATTGCATGAGGTAGGAAAGTATTATCCTCATTTCATAGATGAGGAACTGAGGCACAGTGTAGATGAAGTGATTTGCCCAAGTTCACACAGGTCATCTGCGGCTGAGTGGGGAACTGAACACAGATCTAAGTACAAGTCTAGTGCTCTCTCCAGTAGACCATCCTTCCTGCCTTATACCATGCATATTGCCACAGTATTTGAATGCCTACTAGTTAAGATACACTTAAGGGTCATTATTTCCTTTTCTCTCGCTGTCCCCCAGTAGGAATTTATTTATTGTGGATAATAATTGTGAGAAAGCTAAAACGAAGAAGCGAGCATTGTTTTGGGCGCATTGAAAAGATTATTTTCAAGAAAAGAACCAGAAAACCTTGTTCTACAAACGTGAGCGACTGACTGGAAGCCAGGAACTGCTGAGGTTTCCTTGCACACTAATTTTTTCTGTGTCCCTGGGCATGTCAGCAGGTTATTTAATGCCCTATAGACGCACAAACTTTAAGGAGAGAAGGGACCATCATGATCATCTAGTCTGACCTCCTGCACATTGCAGGCCACAGAACTTTACCTACCCACTCCTGTAACAGACCTGCTAACCTCTGGCTGAGTTACTGAAGTCCTCAAACCATGATTTAAAGACTTCAAGTTACAGAGAGTCATGTGCATAACCCTCCGTGGAATACAATAGGGAGCCTCACTCGAAGAAGAATCCACCATTTACACTAGTTTAAACTTGCAAGTGACCCATGCCCCATGCTGAAGAGGAAGATGAAACCCCCCCAGGGAATGGATCATTTGATGATTACCTGTTCTGTTCATTCCCTCTGGGGCACCTGGCATTGGCTACTGTCGGAAGACAGGATACTGGGCTAGATGGACCTTTGGTCTGAGCCAGTATGGCTGTTCTTATTTCTTATGTCTCTGCCAATCTGATCGGGGGAAAATTCCTTCCCGACCCCAAATACTGCGATCCGTTAGACCCTGAGCAAGTGGGCAAGACCCATGTGCCTGACACCTGGGAAAGAATTCTCTAGTTTCCCCATCTAGGAAAGGGGGCTATTCATGTTTATCTGCCTCACATAGATGTTACGAAGCTTAGTTCATGCATGTTCGTAAAGTAGGTCCTTGGCTGGAAAGTCTGTTAGAAATGAAGAGTTGTTATAGAGGCTTTCATTAAAAAGTCAGCTTTTGCCATTAGTTAACACAGATTTCCCCTCAAATAAAATAGGAAATATCTGTGGTAGCTGTTGGCTCGTGCTGATCCCTGCACCTCACAGATGACATGTGAGGATTATATACGGATGTTTTAAGTGCTAATGAAATAAAAATGTGTTAATTAACAAGTAATTATTATTATCATAGCCTTTTGAGTACTAGGGTAGAGTAAGAGTGCCTGAGTAAGCACAACAGATTGGCAGTGGGCCATTCAGCTTGTCCTGGGGCTTTCTAATACAATACTGTTGAGTGCAGTATAAATATCTGGACAGGACAGATATACAGACTCATGAGATGGGTAGATATAACGCAATTTCTGCATAAAACAGGCACCAACCATAAGACTCTACTTGAAACCAAAACAGAAAATCTGTGTTTGCTTTGGAAAGGCTCCGATTCGAATCCTTTCTCATGAAACCATAATATCTCACCACGTGATTATGCGATTATTATTACTATTTTACAAATACCAAAACTTTATGATGTTGGAAGAAGATTCCACCTCTCATCTGCTCTCCCATAAAGGCCACCTTCTTGCTGAAATGTCAAGTAATAACAGCAATGGATGTTTTAGGTCTCTAAATCTCAGTGGGATATTTATAATTGTTGATGCACACTGTTGTTTAAATGTTTTGAGAGCAGCACAAAGAAAGGAAATTTAATCTTGTTGTTCACTAAATTGATGCAAAGGCCTTCTGAATAAAAAAGGGCAAAGAATGGGGTCTTGGAACCCTGGACAACAGACACAATCACACGCTTTGAAATGTTAATGGTTCCTACAAGCAAAGCGAAGCCGTAAAAGATGCTGAGACTCCTGATGTTCTTAGTCTCCAGGTCAATCTGAACCCGTGGTTGACATTTTCTCTGGCTTTTTTCTGCTCAGCAAGATGCGAGATGTGGCTCTCACCGTGAACGTTCCACCTTGACCATTTCCCTCTCCCCCCCAAATGGGATGTTCAATAGATGCTCTAATACCGAAGGCTCCTGGGTATTAAAAGAGCACAGTGCAATTAGCAGTCATTAAAATGTACCATTCAGTGCACTAGCATGTAGCTTTCACCGCCTAGGAAGCCATGTGGCATGTGCTTTTGAGAAGCTTTGGTTACATTTTGCATAGTTAAAAAAACTCTTCTGTTTTTTCTTGGAATTGAAATACTAGTGGGGAGGGGGAATATAGTGTACGTGCTCATTGGACCAAATCAACCCCAATGCCATAGATCAAGACACACCAGCGAGGCAGATGGCCCACTATGCTTGAGTTTTAAAATAAAATCTTCTACTTTTAAATTAAATAAGTGCTGGTGAAAGTTGCCTGGATGCTGAAATCCTCTGAACAGGTAACAGCACACAGACAGTGGCAGGGCAAGCGTCTTTATCACCACATCCGCAGCAAGCCTCAACCCTGCTCAACCCTATGATTTAGTTGGGGATTGGTCCTGCTTTCAGCAGGGGGTTGGACTAGATGACCTCCTGAGGTCCCTTCCAACCCTGATATTCTATGATTCTATTCTATGTTCTGAAGGGGTGCCTTTAGGTGGCAAAGAGTTCAATCTCCATGGCCCTTTCAAGCCTTCGCTACTCAGCTGACTATGCCAGGAAGAGTGTCAATTAATGCCAAAATACAGCGGTGATGTGTCTGTGGGCTTGTAGGCACTAACATCACACTCGTTTAAGAGAGGCCAGTAGCATGAATCTTCAGATGGGGTCCTTTTATTTCTCATAGTTGAAAAATGCTACCTTTAAAATGAAACACAATGTTGGTGGAACTGAAGATGCCGGCTCATAATTTTTATGTTAAGCAATAGCATCCCTTTTCTGCATGGCATTATTCCTATTACATTGCTCTTCTTTATGGCTGTGAGCTTCATTGTCTGTTGTTGTAACGCCCAAGATAGTGGTAAAGTTTGCTTTTAAGAGGCACGGTCTTATGGATATGTTTCCATTACAGCCATTGTCTTATGACACAGCAAAACAAAGCAGTCAAAAAATCATGCTCAGCAGAGTAGAGAAAAGAAAACCTGGAATAACATTTAAGATAAAAAAAGACAAAGAAGGATAGTAATTCACATGGTCAACAAAATGGACATCTCTTGGGACAGGTTGATGGAGTGAGCGAGTTAGCAGAAAGAGGCAGATGATTGTGATAGATTACAGGGAGAAGAAAAGACAAGACATGTTTAGTGAAGCGTAAGAGACCCCCAGAAACCACAGAAGTCAGCAGAACACTGAAAAACACACTGCTGCCCTTTATTAGATTGTTGACTTGCCCAAGCTGGCAAAGTAAGTGTAATAAATAACCAAACCAATCAATTATGATGTTTGAAATTAAGGCCCAATTGAAAGGCTATGGCTGAAGACACCAGCTGCTTTCCATTGTGTTTAAAGGGGGACTTGCAAAGTGCATTTACACGGTACGCTCACAATCTCACGCTACTTCTTGCACTGTTCTCTGAGGGTCAGACTCAGGGCCATGCCTCCCTGTTTCCTTGCTCAGAGAAAACTCCCACCAAAGCCAATGAATGCATAAAAAATTACAACTGTTTCAGGATTTGGCCCTGAATGATTAAAAAAGCATTTCTCAGAATATATAGAGGATCAATGGGAACAATGAATAAATACTAATAATGATAATAGCAGGAGGAACAATGGCCTGTATTTTCAAAGGAGGGTAAGAGAGTTAGGCACCGAATTCCCACTGAAATCCAATGGGACTTGGATGCCTAATTCCCATAGCCCCCTTGAAAACACCAGCCAAATGCTCTGCATTTATATTCTGCCTTATATCTCAGAAGGTAAATACACTTTACCTGAGCCAAATATATAGGAATGCTAGAGTAGTTTAGGCTGGTGGGAGAGTGACACTATATGTGAAAGAAAGCATAGATTCAAAATCTTAAATGAATCCAACTGTACCATCGAATCTCCATGGATAGAAATTCCATGCTTAAATAATAAGAGTAAAGCAGTAGGAATATGCTACCGACCACCTGATCAGGATGGTGACAATGTGAAATGCTCAGAGAGATTAGAGAGGCTGTTAAAACAGAAAACCCAATAATAATGGAGATTTCAACTATATTAACTGGGTACATGTCACCTCAGGACGGGATGCAAAGATAAAATTTCTGGACACCACAAATTACTACTTCTTGGAACAGCTAGCTGTGGAACCCACAAGAGGAGAGCCAATTCTTGGTTCAGTCTTAAGTGGAGCACAGGATCTGGGCAAAAAGTAATATATATATATATATATACACACACACACATCTAATAGAGCTGGAAAGGACCCCAAAAGGTCATTGAGTCCAGCCCCCTGCCTTCACCAGCAGGTCCAAGTACTGATTTTTGCCCCAGATCCCTGAGTGGCCCCCTCAAGGATTGAACTCACAACCCTAGGTTTAGCAGGCCAAATGCTCAAACCACTGAGTTATCCCTCCCCTCTATGAAAGTAGAATGTAGATAAACTGCTTCGTAATAGCAACCATAATATAATTAAATTTAACATCCTTGTAGGTGGGGAAATACCAAAGAAACCAACCACGGTAGCCTTTAACTTCAAAAAGAGGAAATACAGAAAAATGAGGAAGCTAGTTAAACGAAAATTAAAAGGAACAGTCACAAGAGTGACATGCCTGCAAGCTGCAAGGAAATTGTTTAAAAACACAATAACAGAGGCTCAAACTAAATGTATACCCCAAATTAAAAACAAAACAGTAAGTAAAACAAAACCATGGGTAAAGTTCAGAGTGAAAGAAGAGGTTAGGGACAAAAAGGCATCCTTTAAAAGTTAGAAATAAAATCCTACTGAGGAAAACAGAAAAGAGCATAAACTATGGCATGTCAAGCGTAAAAGTATAGGTAGGCAGGCCCAAAATGAATTTGAAGAGCCACTAGCAAAAGACAATAAAAACTAGCAGCAAAAAAAAAAAAAAAAAAAAGTACATTAGAAGCAGATAGCCTACCAATCAGTGGAGCAACGGGACAATCAAGGTGCACTCAAGTAAAGAGCACTCAAGGAAGAGAAGGCTTCTGCAAGAAGCTAAATTAAATCTTTGCATCAGTCTTCATGGCTGAGGATGTGAGGGAGATTCCCACATCTGAGCTATTCTTTTTAGGTGACAAATTTAAGGAACTGTCTCAGATTCCGGTGTCAATAGAAGACATTTTGGAACAAATTGATAAATTAAACAGTAATAAGTCACCAGGACCAGATAGTATTTACCCAAGAGCTCTGAAGGAACTCAAACATGAAATTGCAGAACTACTAACCTTGATATGTAACCGATCGCTTAAATCAGACTGTGTACCAGATAACTGGAGGATAGCTAATATAATGCCATTTTTTAAAAAAGGCTCCAGAGGTGATCCTGGCTATTACAGGCCAGTAAGCCTAACTGCAGTACCAGGCAAATTGGTTGAAACTATAGTAAAGAAAGGAATTATCAGATACATAGATGAACATTATTTGTTTGGGAAAAGTCAACACGGCTTCTTTAAAATAAAATTATGCCACACCAAACTATTAGAATTTTTTGAGGGAGTCAACAAACATGTGGACAAGGGTGATCCAGTGGTTATAGTGTATTTGGACTTTCAGAAAGCCTTTGACAAAGGCTCTTAAGCAAAATATGCAGTGTTGTAGCCATGTCAGTCCTTTAGGTGAGTGAGGTAATATCTGAATTGAGAAAGAGCTCTGTGTAGCTCGAAAGCTTTTCTCTCTCACAAACAGAAGTTGATCGAATAAAAGATATTACCTCACCCACCTTGTCTCCCTTGAGCAAAGTAGGCAGTCAGAGAATAAGAGGGAAGGTCCTGTCAAGGATGAGTAACTGTTTAAAAGAGAGGAAACAAAGGGTAGGAATAAATTATCAGTTTTCACACTGGAGAAATAGAAGTAGTGGGGTCCCCCAGGGATCTGTACTGAGACCAGTGCTGTTCAACACATTCATAAATGATTGGGGAAGTGGAATAAACAGTGAAGTGGCAAACTTTTCAGATGATACTAAATTACTCAAGATAGTTAAGTCCAAAGCTGACCACGAAGAGTTACAAAGGGATTTCACAAAACTGGGTGACTGGGCAACAAAAATGGCAGATGAAATTCAATGTTGATAAATGCAAAGCAATGCACATTGGAAAACATAATCTCAACTATGCATACAAAATGAAGAGATCTAAATTAGCTGTTACCACTCAAGAAAGAGATCTTGAAGTCATCTTGGACAGTTCTCTGAAACATCTGCTCAATGTGCAGAAGCAGTCAAAAAAACTAATATATGTTAGAAACCATTAGGAAAGGGATAGATAATAAACAGAAAATATCATAATGCCACTATATAAATCCATGGATATGATAGAGGTCTATAAAATCAAGAATGGTGTGAAGAAAGTAAATAAGGAAGTGCTATTTACCCCTTCTCACCATAACACAAGGACCAGGGATCACCCAATTAAATGAATACGCAAGAGGTTTAAAAGAAATACAAGGAAGTACTACTTCACACAATGCACAGTCAACCTGTGGAACTCATTGCCAGGGGATGTTGTGAAGGCCAAAAGTATAACTGGGTACAAAAAAGAACTAGATAAGTTCATGGAGGATAGGTCAATCAGTGGCTATTAGCCAAGATAGTCAGGGTGTTCTGAAATCTCTGACTGCCAGAAGCTAGAAGTGGATGACAGGGGATGAATCACCTGATAATTGCCCTGTTCTGTTCATTTCCTCTGAAGCATCTGGCACTGGCCATTGTCAAAAGACAGGATACTGGGCTAGATGGACCTTTGGTCTGGTTCAGTATGGCCGCTCTTATGTTCTTATGTTAAACAGGGAAATAGAGAGAGCGCACATGCAAGCTTTGGTAAAACCAAGCTTTCCATCACAATGTCTCCTTTTTCTTCTACGTTGGAAAACTAACAGCAAAGGCTTTGGAAGTGCCTCCACTGGGCCCACTCAGCACAGCAATTCCTTCGGCTTCTATGGAACACTTCAAGGGGTTAATAATAGCTCAGCCAAAGCACATGAGAAAGGAGCACTTTTCGAAAGCTAGGACTCTCTTCCCCCAGGAGCAGCCCATGGGGAGGGAGTAGAGAAGAACAGGAAGAAAAGGAACAGGGAGTTAGGACAAAAACAATGAATAAAGAGGAAACAGAATGAAGAAACAAAGAGCCAGAGAGGGACTGAGGGAATATATATATATATAGAGAGAGAGAGAGACAGCAAAAAAGGATGAGACCATTAAGAGATGGAACATGTTAGAAAAGAGTAAGGGACGGAATGAGCAAGAGAAGTGATGGACAACAGCCAGGAAAAAATGTGGGGCTCAAACATGGAATGGGAAGGCTTTTTGAACAATCCCTGTATCCATCCTTCTTTCTCCTTCTATCTTCCATTTCTCTCTCTCTTTTTCTCTGGAAGTGAACTGGATGTAGCCTCTTCTAATGTATTCCTCAGACTGTCTGGCCTTTGGGCCAAAACATCACGCTGGCCCTTCGTAGTAACTACACCTTTCAAGTGAGAACTGGTATTTTTTTTAAAAGTTCAAATACTTTGGATTCCACCAGTAAATTACTCAGGGCTAATTTTGACTCAAGTAAATCTACTGCTTTCACTCCTATCTCTGGGATAAACTTGACTGTAATTATCTGAATAACTGTCTCTCTCTACACTGAAATTATATGATTTTTGAAGAAGTGGAAGAATTGACTGCTGCAGAATTAATCATACTTTTCTGCCATTCAATGTTGTTATGAAAAGGAGTCTTTCAGAGTGAAATAATCACCCAGTTTGTCAATCTTTCAATAAGTCATGGAAAAGGCCCATAAGATTAAGGGGAATAAAAGCAGCAAAACAGACATTAAAGGAAGCAAGCAAACAAACACACCTCTCCTCAGTGCTTGTTGACACTTTACGCAGGGGAAACGATACTTTGCCTGGAGGGGTGTGCTGGCAACATGCCAGAAGTTCAAGAGCCGAGTGACTCTCATGGCACTGTCAATAGGGAGTAAGGGTGGCAACTGCAAGACTAGGCTCCATATAAAATGCAGCACATCATGGCTCCTCACATGGTTAATATAAAGATAAGCGCATGGTGAGGTCAATTCCCAGGAGGTAATGCCTCCATGTTTTGTTCTATCCTGAACTGAAGAGAATACAGCACAGCACAGGGGTTGACTCCATTGGTGCTCCGGGGATGAAGCACCCACAGAAACAAATAGTGGGTGCTCAACATCCGCCGGCAGCTCTGAGGATCAGCTCCTCCATCTTCCTCCCAGCACCTCCTGCCCGTCGCGATCGGCTGTCCAGCGGTATGCAGGAGTCGCTGGGGGAAGGAGGGGAGGAGTGAGGGCAGGGCATGCTTGGGGGAGGGAGCGGAATGGGACGGGGGCAGAGCAGGGGCAGGAAGAGGTGGGGTGGGACTTGGGGGAAAGGGAGGAGTGGGGGTGGGGTCTGGGGTGGATCGGGGGTCGACTCATAAAGACGGTGCCTATGCAACACAAGTAACTGTCACCACAGAGGGCTACACCTCTATATTAATTATGAGAGAAGGGATAGGACCTGGGGTATGAGGCTCCACCTTGGTTGAAGCTGCCCTGCATTCCTATCATGATAGAGCACTGCCTGTTGGAACCTGTTCTTTGTATGAACCATTCACCCAAATTAAAAATGTGAGCAGCTATTGGGCAGGGATAACCTTAACTTATGCAGGACCAGAAGCAAGAGTTGGGGCTCCAAGCTACCATTTCAACAAGAAATCAGAGCAGAATTTTTGGATCTTCTCTGGAAACATCACCAGATGTTGTTTCCACAAACCACAACCCACCCCCCCAAGAGGTCACTTGCACTGATTGTACCTACCACACTCGTCACACTTCTGACTTAACATTTTTATCTAAACAAGATGTGTCTTTCCTGTGTGTTGCAGCTACACTAGAGACTTCCAAGGTGCAAGTAAATGGCCTGCAAATAGTAACAGTTCCTTCTTAGCAGAATATTTTATATTTTCATTTAGTTGTCAATTGCTCTTAAAAGCAACAACGGAGCTTCCAGATGAAGCACCCTTTGAAAGCTTCAAGGAAGTGACTAGAAAGAAATACTATGAAATGAAGTGGTTAAACTCAATGTTTGTTCAACGTAAAGAGTCAGCACTTCCTATTCAAGGTCTCCCTAGTTACCCTGGGGATCAAAGAATTTCAAGTGATTGCTTGTTCATTCAAAGTGCTAATAGATGATCACTGCCCCCACCAGGTTTATAGTGGCACACTCACAGGCTTGTCATTTCCTGCACAGAGGGACAAGATGCATTTTAAATGCTTAGCATATTTATATTCATTTCCTTAGGAGGCTCTTTTCAAGTGTCAACCTATGAAAAAAAATAAACGATTTATATGTAAAGGTGTCCTGGCTTATGTATAATCTATAATTTCCTCCCCACACTTGCGGCAATGAGAAAGCAGAAGAGGAAGTCGAAAGATGAACCTCAGCAACGTTTTGCTGCTGTAGGCAGCTTACTGCACTTGTGCAGCTTATTCCACTCCCACAGATGCTAGCAAATTTGGTGTTATAAATGCTCAGGCCTTCCTCAGTAAAATAACATTTTTCCTTCCAGATTCCCTTTATGACAGAGGCCATATTAAAATATATATTACTGAGATTTCTTCACGATCAAAGTCAATTATAATATGGTCCCCACCGTACCTCTAAATGGTGTTTTAATTTGTGTATAGAATATTAGCAATAGAAATTTCCCATTGGAGTATTCACTTCAATTAGAGAAATGAGCACAGACAGGGGGCTTCCCACCCTGCTTTGCAACTACTAAAATTCTGGGTTAGCCTGTTATGCACGATATAATTTTACATATACCATTTCATTAGGCACCTATAATTGCTGAACCCTAATTGAAGGACTGTAATTCACCAAGTTAAATCAGCTACAGTTCAGCACTTGTTATTTATTATTTGTACTGTGGTAGCATCTATGAGCCCCAATCACGGTTGTGATAGATGCGGTACAATCACAGAACAAAAAGCTGGTCCCTCTGATCCAGCAAAGGACTTTAAGCACATATTTAATTTTAACAACGTCAGTAGTTCCACTGACTTCCAACAGAACTACTCTTGTGCTTAACTGAATCAGGATGACATGCGCGGTAACTCACATATTGAGCCTTAAAACCCAGTCCTTAGCGCCATAGAATCACAGAATATCAGGGTTGGAATAGATCTCAGGAGGTCATCTAGTCCAATCCCCTGTTCAAAGCAAGACCAACCGCAACCCAGCCAAGACTTTGTCAAGCCAGGCCTTAAAAACCTCTAAGAAAGGAGATTCCACCATCTCCCTAGGTAACCCATTCCAGTGCTTCACCACCCTCCTAGTGAAAGAGTTTTTCCTAATATCCAACCTAGACCTCCCCCACTTCAACTTGAGACCATTACTTTTTGTTCAGTCATCAGCCACCAGTGAGAACAGCTGAGCTCCATCCTCTTTGGAACCCCCCTTCAGGTAGTTGAAGGCTGCTAACAAATCCCCCCTCATTCTTCTCTTCTGCAGACTGGACGCAGTACTCCAGAGGTGGCCTCACCACTGTCAAATACAGGGGAATAATCACTTCCCTCGATCTGCTGGCAATGCTCCTACTAATGCAGCCCAATATGCCATTAGCCTTCTTGGCAACAAGGGCACAGGGTTGACTCATATCCAGCTTCTCGTCCACTGAAATCCCCAGGTCCTTTTCTGCAGAACTGCCGCTTAGCCAGTCGGTCCCCAGCCAGTAGCAGTGCATGGGATTCTTCTGTCCTATGTGTAGGACTCTGCACTTGTCCTTGTTGAACCTCATCAGATTTCTTTTGGCCCAATCCTTCAATTTGTCTAGGTCACTCTGGACCCTATCCTTACCCTCCAGCATATCTACCTCTCTCCCCAGCTTAGTGTCATCCGCGAACTTGCTGAGGGTGCAATCCATCCCATCATCCAGATCATTAATGAAGATGTTGAACAAATCCGGCCCCAGGACGACCCCTGGGGCACTCCGCTTGATACCGGCTGCCAACTAGACACTGAGCCGTTGATCACTACCCAGGGAGCCCAACGATCTAGCCAGCTTTCTATCCACCTTATAGTCCATTCATCCAATCCATACTTCTTTAACTTGCTGGCAAGAATACTGTGGGAGACTGTATCAAAAACTTTGCTAAAGTCAAGATATATCATGTCCATTGCTTTCCCCATATCCACATCATAGAAGGCAGTCAGGTTGGTCAGGCATGACTTCCCTTGTTGAATCCATGTTGAATGTTCCTGATCACCTTTCTCTTCTCCAAGTGCTTCAAAATGGATTCCTTGAGGACCTGCTTCATGATTTTTCCAGGGACTGAGATGAGGCTGACCGGTCTGTAGTTCCCTGGATTCTCCTTCTTCTCTTTTTTAAAGATTGGCACTATATTTGCCTTTTTCCAATCGCCCGGGACCTTCCCTGATCACCATGAGTTTTCAAAGATAATGGCCAATGGCTCTGCAATCAGCCAAATCCCTCAGCACCCTCAGATGCATTAGATCCGGACCCATGGAGTTGTGCATGTCCAGCTTTTTTAAATAGTCCTTAACCTATTATTTCACCACTGAGGGCTGCTCACCTCCTCCCCATACTGTGCTACTCAGTGCAGCAGTCTGGGAGCTGACCTTGTCTGTGAAGACTGAACAAAAAAAAGCATAGAGTACTTCAGCTTTTTCCATATCATCTGTCACTAGGTTGCCTCCCCCATTCAGTAACGGTGCCACACTTTCCCTGACCACCTTCTTGTTGCTAACATACTTGTAGAAACCCTTCTTGTTACCATTCACATCCCTTGCTAGCTGCAACTCCAACCATGCTTTGGCCTTTCTGCTTACACCCCTGCATGCTCGAACAATATTTTTATACTCCTCCCTAGTTATCTGTCCAAGTTTCTACTTCTTGTAAGCTTCCTTTTTGTGTTTAAGCTCACTGAAGATTTCCCTGTTAAGCCAAGCTGGTCGCCTGCCATATTTGCTATTCTTTCTGCATATTCAGATGGTTTGTTCCTGCACCCTCAATAAGGCTTCTTTAAAATACATCCAGCTCTCCTGGACTCCTTCCCCCCTCATATTAACCTCACAGGGGATCCTGCCCATCAGTTCCCTAAGGGAGTGAAAGTCTGCTTCTCTGAAGTCCAGGGTCTGTATTCTGCTGCTCTCCTTTCTTCCTTGTGTCAGGATCTTGAACTCGACCATCTCATGGTCACTGCTACCCAGGTTGCCACCCACTTCTACTTCCCCTACCAATTCTTCCCTGTTTGTGGGCAGCAGGTCCAGAGGACCTGCCCCTATTTGGTTCCTCCACCACTTGCACTAGGAAGTTGTCCCCAACATTCTCCAGAAACTTCCTGGATTGTCTGTGCACTGCTGTATTGCTCTCCCAGCAGATGTCAGAGTGATTGAAGTCCCCCATGAGAACCAGAGCCTGTGATCTGGAAACGTCTGTTAGTTGTCCGAAGAAAGCCTCGTCTACCTCATCCTCCTGGTCTGGTGGTCTATAGCAGATGCCCTTCACGACGTCACCCTTTTTGCTCTCACCTCTAAACTTAACCCAAAGATTCTCAACAGGCTTTTCTCCAGTTTCATACTGGAGCTCTGAGCAATCATACCACTCTCTTACATACAGTGGAACTCCTCCACCGTTTCCCCCGCGCCTGTCCTTTCTTAACAGTTTATACCCATCCATGACTGTGGTCCAGTCATGTGAGTTACCCCACCAAGTCTCTGTTATTCCAATTACATCATAGTTCCTTAACTGTGCCAGGACTTCCAGTTCTCCCTGCTTGTTTCTCAGGCTTCTTGTGTTCGTGTACAGGCACCTAATATAAGTAGCTGATTGCCCTACTTTCTCAGTATGAATAAGGAGGCTTTCCCTTTTGCACCCTCTTCCTTGTGTTTCCTCCAGGTATCCCACTTCCTCACTTACCTCTGGCCTTATCATTAAGCATATGGAAATGTAGGTTTCATTATGTAGACGTTTTAAGGGGGCACTTCACTGTTTTAACGAGACTTAGGAGATGAAGGTGCACTTTATTTTACTTTCTTATCTCTCTCCAAAGAAACTTGAAAAAAAACCAAGCTATTAATGGTGAAAGTTAATTTGGGCAGAAAACCCCACTTTCTCTGTACAAAAGCCTGGCAAATTGATACAAATGTACTATCTGGGAAAGCTGATTAAATGGATGACACAGCACAATTAATGATACTGGAATTTCTCCACCTCCCTAGAGACCCTGGGCAAAATCTAGCACAGGACTCAAGGGAGCTATAAATCTTAAGTGAATGGTACAGATCAGTGCTAAAAGCTCTCTCAATAACAAAATTTAACACACCTGCCAATCTGTTAATTCCAGCCTCAGGTCTAATCCAGCAGACAGAAAAAGGCAAAAACCGGTCAAATGCAACCCACAGCATTCTATAATGAGGCCCACAGCCACCTTTTTAGTTAATTACATCCCAAAAACAATGTTAAGAGAATGCAAAGGTTGCAAAGTCGTGAACGTAAAAGGTAGAAAATGTCAGAATTAAAGTTGCCTGTGCAACTTTAATTTGGCTCCCTTGTGCATATGCATCAAGATAACTGTCTTTAATGACATGATCACATATTATTTTTCCCACAAGAATCCTGATAGGAGGAGTAATTGCAAGGAAAGCCTGCTCAGCCCCTGCATCTCCAAGTTGGAGAATACTCAGGCACTCTGTGGAGATGCCGCATGTGCAGTCCATTCATAAATGGAGCATGTTTAGTTGCTTTGTGGCAATGGCACAGTCTGATCAGCATCAGGAGCTGTGAGGGGCTGGAGCATGGTCAGTGCAGGTGGAATCTTCCAAGATTTTAGCTACCAGACTCAAACAAGTCTCTACTGAACATGTGTGACCAGAGATTTTTCAGAGGCTTATTATTTTGCCAAATTTGGGCCAATTTTCAGAGAGATGGCAAAAGGCTCATTGCTACCTGTACCGCTTACAAGCAGGTGTGACTTATGGACATCTAGGGTATGTCTACATTGCAGCTGGAAGTAAGCCTCCCAGCCTAAACAGAGAGACTCATGGTAGTTCAAGCCAACCTAGCATAGTAAAAACAGCACCGTGGACATTGCAGCTCTGGTGGAGACTGGGGCTAGCCACCCGAGCTCAGAAACAGGGGGTCGGGTGAGCTTGAGAGCCTTAGCTGCTGCCTGAACTGCCCTGTCCACACTGCTATTTTTAACACACTAGCCACAGCCAAGCTACCGTGAGCCTCTCTACCCAGGCATAGAGCCTCACTCACAGGTATAGTGTAGACATACCGATATAGACCCGATTCTCCACTGCCGTGAACATTATGCCATCTACACCTGTGACGGGTGGGTGTAAAATGGTAGCAAATCAGAATGACTGCGTTTCACACAGCTGAATGACTATCCATGCTTAGATAATTGTGTTTGAGGCCATCTGGGCTACCCTTTTGGTCCCATCTACTCTGCAAAATAACTGTGTCAGAGGAACCAGTTACAATGGGGTTGTCCTGGGATGCAGTCCATGCCAGGCTTTTCCACACTAGCCTCGTTTCCCCAAAATGTGCTGTGGTTACTAATACTGGTTCAGCTCCCTAAGTGTTAGCAGTGGAATGAGCACTAGATAAATAAAGTGTCAATTCAATTTTTTACCGCTGGTAATCTAACACTGCTTAGGTGTTTTACTTGGCAGTAAAATGTCAGGAGCCACATAAAGCCTTTTCTACACCACCACGCTAGGTGTATTTCTCTAATATTTCCCACCTTTGCTAACAATGGTTCTGTTCCACCTTGTGGTAGAACCAGTGTAAGCAATAGCGGGAAATTTTTGAGAAATAACCTTAATATGGGCAAGGGCATTATTCCCCCTGGTACTCTTTAAAAAAATAAAAATACAGTGTCCCTTTTCACTGGATATTGAAACCATCCATGCTACAACTGTATGAGTTGGACAATGCACCATGCTCCAGCTATATTATGTACTACCATGTTTGAAACAGGTTTCCATGCACTGCTCCCACCGTCTCTTTAAATTGGGGTGTAGTTAGCATGTTTCTGATCGCAATGTGGATGGGCTTTAGTACAGGGCACGACGAAGTCAAGCAAAGAGGTATGTCAGAAAGGTTGGTAATTGGGGGAGGGGCTGTTAATTTTTAACTTGAAGATCATGGGCCATTCCCAAAACAAATCAATTCTGCTACCTAATCATTCAGGGTCAGATTCTGCCATCCTTACGTTACCTCATGCCTTACTGCATACATTTTTCAATAAAGTGTAACACACTTTGTTAGTTACCGCAGGTCACCCCACCCTGGGTCCATACATTAGTTCTGGTCAACTCTCATGCCCCTGTTCAGGAGCTACCCCCTACCCTCTTCCTGGAGCTGGGGCTATGGTTCAAATGATCACTCTCTCAGAACAGGAATCCCCTATTCTCCTCCTACTTCAAACCGTCACTTTGTCTCTCCTTAAGGCACGAAACACAGCCCTTCTCATGGAGCTAGTAACTCAGACTTTTATTCCTAGGCAAGGAGTCCCCACCTCTCCTCCTTGGAGATAGGCTGTAATTTTGCCAGCTGTAGAGCCTCATCGGTGGCTCTTTTCCTCTAATTAGTCCTCATGCTCAGAGGGTTCAGCAGGCAGTCTTCTCCTGCTACCAAGGAGGAGGTAGCATATATGCTGGTTCTTTAAAGCTCATCTCAACTGGTTGGGTGAGATGGGAGCATTGCCTTGCCCCCTCTGCAAGGCTCCTGGCCTCACACACTGAAAGATCAGTGATGGGATCTCCTCCCCAAAACCACTTATTTGCGGGATCGCTTCCTCTCTTTACCAGTATCTTCTAGGTCCTGGTATATACATCAGGCCTTCCAAAATTTTAAAGGGCCATGCCACTTGCTAGGGGTGGGCTGACCTCTAGGCACCATACTACCCATCACAAAGCCCAATAGAAATTTATACCAAACCCTGCACATAAGATTCTGAAGATATTTTGTAATTTATAGTAGAAAAGGAAGGCGGGGAGTGGGGGGTGGGGGAATAATCACTGAACTCTAATTCAGGAGTATTTTTCAGTGTCACCGACATCCTTATCTGAGCCTATTATTATGACTAGTTACCCCCACACCAACGTATAGTGTTTAAAAACAGTGAAAGAAAATCCATTATGGGAAATGTTTCTCTCTCTCTTCTTAACTGTAATTAAATTACGTTATTTCCCAGTAATTAGTATGAAAAAAAAACAGAGACTTGAAGAGAACTCCTTTCAGGAGATATTAAGACCTGTAAAATTGATTCCTCTTCAGCGTTCATGTGCAAAGGTCAGTCTGAGCTGTGAAATGAAGAGTCCGCCGGCACGTCTACATCACTGTCATAAATGCTGTGCCAGCACTCGCCATGTCAAATGTGTATTTTTCGGGGGCGGGGGGGGGGAGGTAGTACAACTATAAAAACTCACTACAAGTAAACTTTAATGACCAAATCTGAGAGTCCATTTCCTTTCTTTTAATACAAGAAGAGGAAATTACATTCAGGTAACCCGTTTTATTAACCAATCCTAAACCCAGGAGTGGGTTAAGCATGCAAGGGGCTGACTTTCATGTTGTGACACTGACATGTGGTTTCATAGACTTTTAAAGCCTAAAAGGACCATGATGATCATCTAGTAGATGGCCTGCACATTGCAGGCCACAGAACCTCACCCACCCGCTCCTGTAGTACAGCCATAACCTCTGGCTGAGTTTCACAATGCCACCGTGCAAATACCAAGCTCAGTGGGATCTTTATGGATGTGTAGCCCAGCTCTTGATCAGCCAGAGACTTGACTATTTCTAAACAGAAGCCATTCTCTCTAAGTCTGTGCACAGAATTTCTTACTGCCTGTATAACAGGGGTGGGCGGTGGGGGGAGGGATAGCATTTTCACATATTCATGTTATGTATGTATATATTTTCTAATTTGATCATTAGCACTGGGTCTTTCTGTTATAGCTAAGAATTAGCAAGGGCCCATTGCATTCACAAAAATAATTGCTTGCACACACACATACTCATTAAGCAAAAACAAGCCATTTCACAAGGCTCTAGCTATTGCTGATATTGGGACAAATTGTGTTCTCTGTTATACTGGTGAAAAGTGCACTATGCATTGTTTTTCATGCTCTAAGTGTGATGAGAGCCTCATAATGATGTCATGTGTCATAATAATAAAAAGCTACAGAGGCTAAGCATGGGGCCATATAATAAATATATAAACAAACAGACAGATTGATCAGAAGTCTAAATGCTTGAGACAGAGGTAGTATGTTAATTAATCAGGAAGTAGCTGAATGTAGGGTTAATTTTAAAATGGCTGATGTGTTGTGTATGAGGAACTAGACCAGCACCTTGCAGTCCCAATACTGGGGAATGTCAAAGGTGACTTAGTGCCATTTTTTCCCCCAAGACCCCAAGCGCATCTGACCAGGCTGGAGGATCTGGACCATATTCTTATTATACTAAAACTGTAAAGTGTTTCTCCTTCACATAAACCTGGTATTGACCTGATTAGGTTCAATATGAGCAAGCAGAGGATAGTCCCTAACAGTATCATATATATTTGGTGTTTCAAAAGGACTAATTTCCCAAAGCTGAGGAAAATTATGAGCAAAATTGATTGGGAGGATAAATTTAGACCCAAAAATATGCATGAAAATTGAGAGTTCTTTAAGAAGAGTTTATTAAATGGTCAAAAAGCCACAATTCCCCAATCAAGAAACAAGAGAACTTTGGCTAAAAAGCCCATCCTGGCTCAGTGGGAAAGTGAACGCAGAAATTAGAAATAAAAAAAATTGAAAAAAGGGGGAAATAGTTACCAATCAACATAAATCAGAAGTTATGACAAGCAGAAAATTGATAAGGGAAGCTAAAGATAGCAGAGGAAAAATCCATGGCTGGCTGGGCTAAGGTCAATAACGAGCTTTTTTAGTATACTAGGAACAAAATAAATACTAGTAATAGAACAGACCCACTATTAGATGAAGAAGGTAAAATTGTTAATAATTATTTAGAAAAGGCAGAAGTATTCCATAAATATTTCTGTTCTGTATTTGAAAACAAGCAGGATGATGCACTCATATCACATGAGGATGATGAAGTATTTTTCAGTCTATTAATAACTAAATAGGATGTTACACAAGTTCTACTGGGCACAGACCTTTTTAAATCAGCAGGACCAGATATATTTGGTGGTGACTCGATTACTGTGTAAAAGTACCTTCATGAGGAGAAAACACTGGGTGCTGAAGCGCTCTTTAATCTAGCTGAGAAAGGCATACCAAGAACCAATGGCTAGAAGCTAAAGCCAGACAAATTTAAATTAGAAATTCAGCACACATTTTTAACGACGAGGGTGATTAACCACTGAACCAAGATACCGGGAAGTGATGGATTCTCCATCTCTTGATGACTTCAAATCAAGGCTGGATGTCTTCCTGGGAGATATGCTTTAGTCAAACACAACTTATTGGACTCAATACGGGGGTAACTGCGTGAAATTCTATGGTCTGTGATATACAGGAGATCAGACTAGTTTATGTAATGATCCCTTGTGACCTTAAATTCTGTGAAAAGCCCATTGTAGCTGGATCCATTGAAGAAGAAGGGAGTCTTTCCACTGATTTCAGTAAGCACTGGATCAGGCTCAATGAGATGAGATTAATCAGCATCCTTCCCAGTGTACTTCTGAAGGACTGTTGACTGTTTCTGCAAGTAGGAATTCAATGACCTGGTTTCAGAACTTGCTGCCCTTGCATATTACAACTCCATTTTCATTGTTTGTTTTATAAAATGTATTGCTTTTTAGCATCTGGTAAGCAGTTCAACATGCTGGCATGAAGAGCCCCACAAAAATGTGACTACATGAGCACTATCAGTTTCCAGTGCAATGATTTTGCAAAACCCAGCTGGGAACGTATGTGGCTTTCATGAACATGGAAAAAGCCAAGATTTTATCCTTGTAAAACTCTGGAATCTGAGCTATAAAATGAGCATGCATTATAATTATGAAAGTTCAAAGTACTTTTTAGGTTTTATACTTGGAACCATTTGGCTTCTTGGACAACACTTCCATTGTTAGATTAATTTAAAAAGATTTCTATATTTGTTGTTTTGAGCTGCTGCTAAAACAGATCATTTCTATTTCTTTTTAAGCCATATTTTCTGACAAAGAGAGATTTTGTCTTTCAACAGTTTACACACAACCATATAGTTCCTTGACCCAATGCTGTTAATGTCAGGTTAGGGCTGAAATTAAGGGAACCATCTATACCAGTGTGACTACAGTTAGTTCCCCAACACCCATTTGAATGAACTGATCTCCACAAGAGTAGCTAAAAAGTCGGATCTTGTATCTTTAACACCTTTATTTTAAAGTTGCCATTAAAGGGTCTCCGCTTCCTGTTTCTTGGGCTATAAAGCTAACTGTGGCAGCTGTCCAAAGACAAAATGCTAAGCCAACCCCCCCCCCCCCACAAAAAAAACCCAAAACAAAACGGGATCCTCACTCTCTTATAACAAGAAAGACTCTTTCTGGATGTGGAAAGCAAGAAACAATTTCAATTATAATTATTTCACAATGTGACTAAAGCAGCAGCAGAGGAAGAAAAAGCGCGAAGGGAAGGACTGACAATGACTTGCCCTGACAAATGTTTGTCCTTCGCTTGCTTCTTCTCCCTAATGATTGCTGCCTTGCTTACAAGTACAGTCCTAAAGTGCAGCCTCCTCTGCTCTCGCAGAGATAGTGAGGCACTGCTCTGCACTTTAGAGAGACTTATGTATTTTATATAACTTTAGGGGAAAGTTGGTAAAGTGACTTCAACATTAAAGTGATTCACCCTAGAACTGCCCGATGAAAACTTCCATTGCCAGATCCCTGCAGGCAGCATGCTCTTGCTCAGTGCTACTCAACATGGATCTTGTACACGTTACACACAGCAGCTGCCCTAAGCGTTGTTCCTTAATAAGAGCAGAGTATGAAGGAGGCTCGCCCACAGGAAGAAAGAGCTCAGAGTTTCCCCACCATCCTTACTGTAGGACAAAAAAACAGAAGGGGTTCCTCTGAATTGTCTCAATCAAGCATTTTTCAGGGGTCAGTCAATAGCTCCATTTTGATGGCATCTTTCCATTTAGTTAGAGTTCTTTTCATGCCTCCGGTTCCCAGAGGTAATTCACATGGGCAAAATGTGGATCTCAACTGAGATTATCACCAAGATCACTTAACACCAGACTGAAGGGTCAGCATCCAGTTGATATATTATGCTTTCAGTCGGACCACTTTCCAGAATCACAACAGTTTTTGTTTGTAAACTTTCCTAAGGCCCCATCCAGATCCTGCTGCAATCTCTGGGGGCTTTCCCATTGATTTTAATGGGACCAGACAGCATGGTTAGGATACTCTGGACTGATTTCAATCTCAGCTGCACCAGTTTTAATGTAAATGAAGTTGATCTTGTTTAATAATGATGTATGTCAGAGAAGAATCAGGCCATCGTTCTCATGCTGATAATACAGGAGTCTATGAATTACAATACTTTTAAAAATACATTTGTAGTTTGTCTTTGGGAGGTGCTCAGATGCTATGGTGATGGGCACTTGTATGAAAAACTGGAAAGACAGAAAGGAATACATTTCATTTAGCCTGTAAGCTCTTTGATGCATTGACTGTCATTTATTATATGTCTGTACAACATTGCGCACAGTGGGACCCAACCTGATTGTGCTCTTTAGGCATTATAAGTAGGCTTGGCAGAATTCAATGTTTTTTATAACTTCAACAGATAATATTGTTGTGTATTTATAATCATTTTTAGATTTAAAATTTCACAATCGTGCAAAACTATGGATGTTAAGCATTTTTAACCATTATTTTTAACTATTTAAATTTTCACATTTGCAGGAAATTGGGGGGAGGGGTGGGAGAAGGGCCCGACAACTATTTAATGACAGTAGACGCTGAGATTCAAAAGTTAAAGCTTTCTAAACTGGTAAAACAAAATCATCAACACCACACGTCAAAATACACAGAGTAAGTATCCTTAAATCAACAAATCAGACCTGTTTTTACTATTAATTTGCTAATCCATTTATAAAAAGCTTAATTCCAAAGTTTAAATCATTGGATTCTGATTCTAAGAAGTTTTCAAGCAGCATTTTTCTCACTTGGTTTATCTGTAGATTTCTAATATTTTTTCAATGTGTGTGTGTACAGTAAAGTCAACATTTACTGTAATTTACCAATAAAAATCGAATCTAGGTCTAAATATAGGTGTTATATCGTAACGACAGTTGTGGATGAAGAAGAATAATACTTGCTCTTTTATTGCACCTTTCACCACTGGGTCTCAGTGTTTTGCACATAGTAATTAATTAAGTCTCACACTACCCATGAAATAATTGCAGGACACAAATGTTAATTGAATTGTGATGCCAAGTCCCTTGCTCTAAAAAACAGATCACAATGTATAAAGGCTTTGCCAGAAAGGATCCTTTGGTGTGTTGTTTGTGTCTTTCTTAGCTGAGATTAGATGGAAATAAGGAATGGAAAGGGTCCTGTAAATTAAAAGGAGAAGACAAACAAAACCCTTAATCCTGGATTAGAAAAGAAAAGTGAAAAAAGAAAAGGAAATTTATTGGTAGGGCAAAATATTGGGCTATATTTTAGGGTGAGTGAAAGAAAGCCTTAATATCTCAGTATAAATATAGGCTAAATAAATACAGCACAAGCTGAAGAATGAAGCATTAGTGACTTTCCTATTGATCTCAGGTGGTGCCCAGACACCATGGTAATTGCTGTATCAGAAATGCATAGCTAGATAGCTAGAAATTTCGGAAAGCTGAGCTGAACTAGGGTTAGTATACAGCGTCAAAGGATCAAGGATAAACTGAGCTCAAGTTAGCTTTTGGGGACAATCTTTAAACAACAAAAAGAAAGCTGCTTTATAAACACATCACAGTGCTGGAACCATTTTACTGTTGAAGCCTTTTGCCGGTCGTGAGCAATGCAGCTCTAAGTGAAACAGTGGCTGTAAGGAGTTTAAATAAATGGAGAGCTGAAATAGCAGAGAGCGATCTGACTCCAATCAAATGAGTGGCTGTTTTGGCTCTGTAATACACTTTCCATCCGTATCTTTAATTTGAATCAAATGCACATCTCTTTTGGTGTTTGTGAAATGCAACCGCATCACATGCTTAAAATGCAGGAAAATAGCAAGTGCTTTACTACATCAAATTATACATCCATCTGGCCTGGTAACTGGATCAGGAAGATACTTCTTCTGTTTCAGATGAAAGCAACTACTCTTCATCCCTAATTCACTTAGAAACCAATACTGTTCCTAGTATCTAGCCAAGCAGCTGGTGGACATGAAAGAGCTGGATAATCTAACAAGTCTTTTCCATTTCTAATGCCTATGATCTCTATGTGGACATAATTTTTTCTCCCAAGATGTGGAGTGATAGCAAAGCTTCGCCACAGAGCTGTCCTAGCAGCCCTTGTTCCTACCACATATTAGGGTTGCCAACCCTCCCAGATTGGCCGGGAGTCTACCAGAATTGGCCTCGATCTCCTGGGGGCTATTGAAAGCAATCTGGTAGATTTTAATAGGCTGCTAAAAGTCCGGTGGGTGGCGCAGCAGGGCTAAGGCAGGCTCTCTACCTGCCCTGGCTCCGGGCAGCTCCTGGAAGCAGACGGCATGTCTGGCTCCTAGGTGCAGGGGTGGCAAGGAGGTCTCCACGCACTGCTCCCACCTCGAGCGCTGACTCTGCTGCTCCCATTAGCCAGGAACCCCTTAGCCCCAGCCTGGAGCCCCTTCCTGCAACCCCGACCCTCTCATCCCCAGCCCCACCCCCGAGCCAGCACCCCCCAAATGGAGCCCTCATCCTCTTCCACACCCCAACCCTGTGCCCCAGCCCTGAGCTCCCTCCTGCACCCCAAACCACTCATCCCCAGCCACACCCCAGAGCCCACATCTCCAGCCGGAGCCCTCAGATCCTCACACACCCCAACCCCCTGCCCCAGCCCGGAACGACCTCCCACACCCTGAACCCCTCATGTCTGGCCCCATCCTGGAGCCCACACCCCCAGCTGGAACCCTCACCCTCTCCCACACCCTAATCCCCTGCCCTAGCCCGCTGAAAGTGGGTGAGGGTGGAGAGAGCGAACAACAGAGGGAGCAGGGATGGAGTGAGCAGAGGCGGGGCCTTGGAAGAGGGGCGGGCAGGGGCATGCGGGATCCTCAAATTCTATTCAGTTACTGCACAGTGGAACCAGACTCATTCCAGTACAAGCAAGGCCCTCCACACCTGCAGAAAAGGAGGCAGGATTTGGAGTTTGCCACTTGTGCCTTTTTGTACATGGGAGAAAAAATTCCTTCCTGACTCCCCCAACCAGCTACACAGCTTAATACTCTGGAGCACAGGATTTGTTCATCCTTGTTACTGCCGTACCTTGTATAATTGAAAATTGTACAAACAGTCCCCAAATGAACAATTTCTGTTAAAATTACAGCCACAACATGTGTTTCCGTGACCTCCAGGAACAGCAAATTTGCAGATTAGTTACAGGCTGCCTAAAGTCGTCTTTCCTTTCAGTGGCTCTGATTTCACTGCCCTTGCAGTTTTTAGGTTGCAGCCATGACCTAATACAGTTTTCTCTTTGGCGTATGCACCTTACAAGACCAGCCTGTGAAGTGTCTTCAGGATTTGGATATAAGGCTCTCCCTTTGCATTAGCTGTCAGTGCATGCAGTGCTCTGCTATTGGTGTGCATTGTTGCAATTGACTTAGTGTAGTCTCAAAGAATATTTGAAAAGATAGCAGAGAGTGAATTTAAAGCTGGTTAATTCCAATGAAAAATAGCCTCTGATGCTTAATAGGCTTTTTTCTATTTTGTTTGCCATTATCTCTCAAGACCAGTGATTCAATCCTGCAAAAGCTTCAGCTAGAGCACAATGTTTACACATGCTGCCAGTCATTAAGTTTATATGGACTCTTGCTTCTTTCCCAATTGCTTCTTTCTTTCTTGCTTCTTTCCCCCCTCACCCACAGATCTTTGAAATGAAAGAACAGCAAGATAAATAAGCCACAGACTATTAAAGAGCACAAACTCTTTGGTAAAATGGAAATACACCTGCTAGTCTATGGCTTTCCAGTCTTAAATAGATGACATAGCGGATGCTGCAGATGTGTTTTAAAAAAATGCAACTGTCTCCTGCAAAGAGTTTCAAAAAGGTCCAAATGGCTCTTTGTTTTCATGCTGATCGATGTATCCGTCCATCCATCCCAGACCTAAGCAAGAGCTCTGTGTAAGCCTGAAAGCTTGTCTCTTTCACCAACAAAAGGTGGGCCAATTAAAGATATTATCTCACCCACCTCATCTCTCTAATATCTCTGTGTGTGTCTGTTTTGTATCTGAGCACCCGTCACATAAAACATATTGGCAATAGCCAAGTCCCCAGTGGAGTTCATGAAGTCTCTGGCTCGTTTCAGGTTAAGAAAACTCTGCTTGAGGTAGTTTTTTTGTTTTTGTTTTCATTTGAATGGAGGGCTGTGCTGTGAATGGCATTCTGGTGCACTACCTTCCCCAGTGGACTGGAGCATTAGTATGGTTGGATGAAAGAGAATTAAACTCCAAATCACTGCCAGGGGCCCTGATCCAAAGCTAGCTCACTTTAATGGGAGTCTTTCCATTGACTTCAACTTCTTTTGGATTGGGCCAATGGTCATAAAAGAGAATTTCCATAATTACTTTAACTAGCAAGAGCCAGTGGCAACTCGCCAAGTTATCAACATTCACTAGACATAATCAGGGCTATATTTTGCCACTCTTACTCATGTTCAACAATACCTTAACAATTCAAACAGTCTCAGGGAAATGAATAGGAGTGACATACTACTCAACATGAGTAAGGATAACTGAATACTCTGACAAATACAGAAGTACATAAATATCAGTGATCTAACAATAAATAAGCACTTATTTTGTAAACAGACCAGAAAATTAAAAAATGCATTGTTATTAAAAACGTCATAATTTTGATCAGGATACAACCCATCTTGTCAGAAGTTGATCAAAGTACATTTTTGGGGGGAGGTGATACAATTCTTATCTGCAACTTGACAGGATGTAAAAAATAATTACAAATGAAAAGGTTATTCATAATTTTTAAATGAGTTAATTAGTAAACCCAGTCAGAGTCTCTCATTACAGTAATTAATAATTGATTATACTTGAAATTCAACACAATTTTTCATCAAAATCTAATTAAATAACTGCTTTTTTGCCTGCTGATTAAATCATTGGGCATGGCAGTGATACTCTTTGTTAAATATGTTTATGCTGTACTGAACCGATGAATTTTATTTTTAATAATTGATAGTTCCTTTAGAAATTAGCAATAACGACCCATAATTACAACAATTCAACCTGATCAGCATTCTTGGCACCTTGCCAGCAACACACAGTGCTTGGCAGATGCCACAGGATTCATTCAAATGGGGAAAAAAGGACCTAAGCATAAGCCATGGACATAATTTTTAACCATATTAACTATGAATTAAATCAGGACTTCAAAACTGCTGGAAAAGGTTTCTGAACAGGAGGACCATTAAGGGGCAAGTCAGCCTTCCAGACCTGTCTGTAACACAGCAAAGTGTATATACATCCACAGTCATAATTAATGGACACCAACGTTTTAAGTGAGCTATGAAGAGATACCTCTGACACAGAGAGACAATGTCCAATGGAGCCCTGTTCAGTGCATAAGGAAAATGCTAGATAAATGAGACAGACAGGCTCAAACGTAAGTAGCAAATGATAAAACTGACTGTACATTCCATCAAACTGTTACTGATTTAATGCTGGTTAATTAATCATTTCTGCTCCTATTAGAGCAAGCTCAAAAGTGACCGAAGTATAATATGAGTCAGCAGTGGAAAAGATTCAGTCATTAGAGCAGCACACATAAAGGGAACATGGTGAAACTGATCATTGGTGGTAACTGTAGGAATAATTATACACATATGAAATGAAAGCGAAAAATCTTTCAATCCAGGTAATGATTTGCTAGTTCTTATCGCAACATTTTACAGATCTTTAGCCTACAGGAAGTTACAGTGAAATCAAAGAAACAGCTTGTTTGTGCCACACAGAACAGGCTCTTTCACCTGTGGCTACACAACAGTTTGCATCATTGCCATTTTAAAAGAGGAGTCTAGCAGCGAACCTATATAAACTAATACCAGGTTTATCAGCAAAGTAGGAAGAGAAATGAAAGGTAATACCTAGACCTTAGAAGTTGAGGAATACTATTCTCACCTTACTAGTTCAGTTGCTCCTTGCAATAAGCACTGAAAACCTTAGAAATCCAGGAAACCAATTGCAGACAAAACTCAAACAAAAATGTCGTTGCACAGCTGCAACAGGACAGCAAATTTTCCAGATCTTCTGTATTTCAAAGTTAATTTATTCCACTAACCCTCAAAATGTTGAGCGAAAGCCCCTGAACTACTTCCTCAGTCTACGAAAACTCCTAGACTGTTCCCCTTATTCATGCAAGCAGTTCCATTAATTTCAATAAAATTACTCGTGTAAGACAAGCAACATTTAGGCTAGGTCTATACTACAGCGGGGGGTCGACCTAAGATACGCAACTTCAGCTACGTGAATAGCGTAGCTGAAGTTGCGTATTTGAGGTCGACTTACCTGGCTGTGAGGACGGCGGCAAGTCGACCGCTGCCGCGCCGCCGTCGACTCCGCTGCCGCCTCTTGCTGCGGTGGATTTCCAGAGTCGACGGCAGAGCGATCAGGGATTGATTTTATCGCGTCCTCACTAGACGCGATAAGTCGATCCCCAATAGATCGATTGCTACCCGCCGATCCGGCGGGTAGTGAAGACGTGCCCTTAGCTCCAAGCCAAGTGGAGAATTTGCCAGAATAAGAACAGAGCCAACATTTCAGGATTTGGAGTCTGACTTGGCTCCCACTGACTTTGATGGGAGCACAGTCGGGACCCCAGTCTCGCTACTATGGTTTATTGTAGGAGGGCTTGTCTCATTCTAGCTGATTCCAACTCTTTCTCGAGCAGAAAAGGAACAATTCAAACTCTTTACATACAGCATATGGAACAGGTTCTATTAAACCTTGGTGGTACTATTAAATGAAGTGAGCCCCACATTTCAACACCCACCAAATTCAATGGGCTTACACAGGTTTCAGGGCTTGTCAGACAGAGAGTTAGTGCACAGCGAGCTGGCGTGTAAATCCACAGTGCACCAGCCTGCTGCGCACTAAAGATCCATGTGGACCCAGTACCTGCACATTAAAAGTTCCCTAGTGCACACTGACTTGCTGCTTTTTGAGACTGGAATATGTCAAAGCACACTAGAGAACTTTTAGTGCGCAGTTGCATGGTCCATGCAGCCAGTTAGCGCACGGCAGACTAGTGTGTTGTAGATTTACACCTCAGCTTGCCACACACTAACTCTCCATCTAGGCAAGCCCCAAGAGGCCTTACTTGTTAGTTACTATGGGTGTAACCAACTTGGTCTTGCAGTTCCCAAATGTTAGCAACACTGGCGCTGAGGGTAGAGAATAAAAAGGCTGAAAAGTGGAATATGCTTACCGATAAAATAAGCAAGCAGGATCACCAGCGTGACTGAGATGATAATGGCACTCAGAGCAGCACATTTCCAGTTACAGTACTTATAGGGTTTCTTCAGATTAAAGGCAGGCCTAGAGAAGGTACTTCTGGGAAGGGGTCTAGGGGGAGGTGAGTACACAGTGCTGGACGTCAGGGGATATCCCGGTGATGTTGTACAAAAGAGGGGAGAGGTGCCTCCGGGTTTGAACAGGAAGTGCCTGAGGGAAGAAAGACAAAGAGTAGGTAACTCTTCACGAAAATAAAAGCAGAGGCAAAATTCAAAACTTAGGGATGGTGGCTGCTTCCGGAGTGAAGAAAGCAGCTTCACACAATGTTTTGTAAATACATGGATGCCATGCACAGAAGAGAAGAATAAAAAACAGACAAGTCACACAGAGTAAAGGAAAAACGTCACAGTGCCAACAATACTGCAGAGAACACTTCGACAGAAAGAGATGTCTCCACAGGAAAGCTCACATTACAGTGAAATGAGAAATCCCAAGGATAGCTAGGACAGATCAGTTCACGCAAGCAGGACTGAGGGCCTATCCTGCTCCCAGTGAAACTTTCAATTGAATTTTAATGGGAGCAAGTTGGAGGTGGGGGAGAGCATGAACATTTATCCAAACATACTGATTGCTGCAAGAGAGCTTTGTTTTGTTTGTTTGTTTTTTGCTGTGTGGAGATGGGGAAAAGGGAGTCCTTTCACGGTGTCGAAATTGCCACAGTGTCCCCAGTTTTCCATCCCTACATTTTGACAGCAGCCACATTTTAGCCTAGTTGTTTTATGGAAGACAGTAATGTAAGGACATTGAGCAAGTCTCACTAAAATCAGAGGAAAGAATCCCATTGACTTCTATGGGAGTTGGGTCAAACTGTAAATGAAAATTCCAATTTTCAGGAAAAGCTCTTGAGAACTTTAAGGCACCTGAATCCCTCTATTCCTGGATTTTCTTCAGGAGTGAAGGGACAGGAAGGAGAAACAGTGGTAGCCTGGGTGGTAGGCCTGATGCTCCTCTCTCTACGCCAGTGTAAATCAGGAGTAACTCCACTACTGTGGGATCAGAATAAGGCCCAATGCAGCTAGTATTTTTAGTCATGATTTTATGGGCTAGATCCTGAGCAGTGATAAATCAGTACCGCCCCACTGAAGTCAATGGGGTTATGCTGGTTTATGCCAGTTCAGCATGTGGCCCAAGGTTTCCATCTCAAAGACACACATGTAATAATAGGGATGAACTCTCACATGCAGAAACATTGCTGTGAAGAAAAGTCATGGAACAATTTCTGCAGTATAAAGTGATGTGGATTTTCTTTCAGAACAATGTTTATACTACTTCTGGCAAACCCGTTCATTAACTGTACAAAATAATGGTTGCTAGAACATGACTCATTATTTCCACTATTCGTCGAGGTTAAAACTTTAATTCTTGCAGCAGTGTCTCCACTATTAATTTATTTCTTTGCTTTATTTAGCTACAGATTTATTTGGTCCCCATTGAAGAGGCATCTGCAGTGTACAAATATAACAAGCAGTATTGCAGTTGATAATTATTATTTAATTAGGAAACCACTAACACACAGCATGTCATACAAATTCGGTGTAATGTGTAATCTTCTTAGAAGCCATTTATAATTTAAAAAGTTATATGATCAAAAGTTAAATTAAAAAAAGTGATGGTTACCATCAAAATGGGATGTTAAATCAACACCAAAGGCCTGGGTTTAAAGAAATGCCCTATCATCACTGCTATCAGTGTCAAAAAGATACTTCTGTTCCTTTGTAAGGCAATGAACCTGGAAAATATCAGTTTAACATTTGCAGTATTGTTCAGCCAGCCTCATAGTAGTTTAAAGTCTTCACTGAAATGCAAGTAACCTTAGTTTGTAAAGGACTGTAAATTGCTACAGATACAGCTTATTAGTGAAATGATTTTCAAAATGGCAAAGAAAGCCAATGAGATGCTATGGATCATCAGCATATTAATGAGAGTCCCATTAATATGTACAGGATGCTGTGCTCCAAGCTCTGGAACCTCATTTTTTAAAGCCATCTTAGAAGAGGCAAAAAATGGCATTGCCCTTAAAACATCATTGAAGTGACAAATGCTTTCATGTAAAGATCATAATGACTGTACAGTAAACAGAAAGACCACATAAGTGTCACATACCCATCATTGTAAGCACCGTCATGTCGGGAGGAGGTGAGAATGTCCATCTCAATGAGGTTGTCCTGCAATGTCTCTAGGAATGTCTGCTTTGCTATGTTTCTACATACATATGGAAACATGAATGAAGCCAGTGAGTCATGCATCTATGAAGTGTGATTGTATAAACCACAATGGTTATAGTGCAGTTGTGCATGGAATTAGAATGATGGACCATATATTTATATGTATAAGATATTACACATATACATATACAGCATTTAAGAATGTTCACTTCTAAGTATGCGTATACACACATATATATGAGCGCACACACATCCCTGTGTGCATATATATAAAGTTCAGGTTTTTATGTCTATGTACATTATTATTTTGCTGACAGTGCAGAAAAAATATGTATGAAACTTTTTGATCTGCTGGATTCAAAAGACCAAATCTTAATTTAACAAAGCTGTACCCCAATAATGAGTGTGCATCAGTGTCTGTTTCTGTGCAAAGACTGAATACACTACCCAAATACCGTCAATACCGTGGTTCCATCTTGTGTCATCACTAAGGCTAAGATTTTGTCATGGTTATTTTTAGTAAAAGTCATGGACAGGTCACAGGCAATAAACAAAAATTCACGGAAGCTGTGACCTGTCTGTGATTTGCTGTTGCGATTCCATGGTTTCCCCCACCACCGTGGTGGCTGGGAGCTGTGGGGTTGCCCCTCCGCCCACGGTGGTTTGGAACTGCTGGGTGACCATATTTCCCAAAGAGAAAATGGGACACCCCCAGCCGCTCGCCCGAGGCGTCCCCTTCCCCCGTGCGAGGCTATCGCCCGTCGCTGGAACCCTGAGAAGGGCCCCCTCAGGAGTCTGTCACCTGTCACTGGAACTTTGCAGGGGGCCCCGTCGCCTGTCTCTGGAACCCTGCCAGGGCCCCACTGGCTGCCAGCTCCAGAGTCCTACAGCCCCAGAGGCTGAAGCAGAGATTGTCAGGGAGGTCTCTGGAAATCCTTAGTCATCACATATCTCCAGCCAAGTACGTAACCAGATGGAATCTCTGTTTTGTTTAAATCCTTACTTTGCACTTTGAATTGGGTAATTAACAACTGAATTAATCTAATCTTCTTACTTATTTTACGGAGGCAATGTTAGTCTGAGAAATATAGAAGTGGAGATATTTGGCTTTTGCTCCATGTGCACATTTTAAATAAACATTCTCTCAATTACTGAGCGGCAAAAACCGGAATAAGTTATCTGTAATTCTCATAATGGATTGCTGGTGGTGGATAACTTAAACAAACGGCACCTCGGTCTGAAATACCCTGGTTTGGGTTTTGAAAAGTCTTGCCTCTTCCCAGTTTTGTTTGTACATATATGGAGATGAGCCAAATCCAGAGTCATATAGCCTAAACTCCTTAATACTTTTGGTTGGGGGGATTGGGAGTGACCCAGAGCCAACCACTCAACTTCAAATTTTTTATAATTACATTTGGAACTTCTATAGCACCATCAAGGATCTCAAAGCTCCTTACCAAACACTTAAGTCTCAGTTTACAGAAAATGAGGCACAGACAGGGGAACGTGCCCAAGGTCCCACAATCGGTCAGAGGCAGAGCTGGGAACCAGAACCGAGACCTCCTGGCCTGCAGTCCTGTGCCACAAGACCAGACACAAGAACATCCGTCTCATCTTCTGCAAAATCAAATCCATCCCTGATTTTGCCATTCTCTATTTTCAAACAACAAAAGTAAATCTGAGTCTGCATCTTGAAACGTCAGTAAATTCCCAAGCCAAGACTAAAGAAGAGAAACACATCAGCCTTGTGACACTTGATCACTTATGCAGGATTAAGGGCTTACAAGATATGAGAGGCATGTGGTGAACTCTGTCACAGAAGCTGTATTCAGGTAGCAGGCTATACTAAGGGAAACTTCAGTACTGCCGCATTATGCAAACCTCCCTCTATGAAGTGTCCTTAACCTTAGTTTTCATCTCTCCTTCTCGCTAATGCCAGTACTCCTTTAGTTCAAGCCCCCGCCTTTGTTGGCTATGGGCTGCACTGACAGCACAGATCTGCAGTTGATCCCAGTGACAGGAATGTGATTCATATTCATAGCTTTCAAGTACAGTGGATCAACATGCTTGAGCTGAGACATAGCACTGGAAATATCAACCCATCTCCAAGTATTTACTGCTTCCACTCGTTCCCCAAGAATACCGGAAAAGTTGGATGTTATTCAATGTAATAAAGAAGCTACGCACTCGCACACAGAGCCTTTAATGGATAAAAGGCAAGGCACTAACAACACAGTAATCAGTAAAGGTTCATGAATAGTTAAAATTTGCGTAAAACTGGTGATTCCATGTATTTCAGTTGTGAATTGTCAATAAAACGGGAGATAACACTGGGTTATGTGAGCTTCTGATGCATGTCAGGAACACAGCAGTCACACCCTGAGCTACATTGGCAATTATTATACAACTGCGCTCTTCATTTACTATGGGCCAGATTCTAACCCCTTACTTAATCTGAGTAGGGGTTTACTCTGGGTAGACTTGCTAATTCTGAAGTAAAATCCTGACTCAACATGAGTCAGGGAGGTATAATCTGGTCCTCGGTGCTTACAGCCTGAAATTCTCTGGGACTAGCGTTGTCCTGAAGCTACAGCTGTGCCAAACAAATGGCTCTCTCAGCTGGCATTTATTTGCTCACTGCAAGGTCACATTTACCAGAACAGAAAGGAGAGGTCAGAGAAAAAAGGGAGGAATAAAGAGCAGAGAAAGCGTGGGGAGAAATGACTCACCTGTAAGATCTCACTGCTGAGCAAAGATGTTTTCATACAATACATTGCTTTTAAAGCAGCAAAGGAAGAAGAAGTGGAGAAAAGAGAGGCAGAAAGAGAACTAGAGGAAAAGGGGAGAGGAGTGAGGAAAAAGAAATGAAGAAAAGGAGGGAAGTAGGAGATGTGAGGAGGGGCTCTTCTTCCAGCAACATAGGAAATTCTTATGGGCATAGTATTTGTAAGATTTAAGCACCTATACTTTGCATTTATGATAGCTTTTGCATTAAACTCAACCTATCCCCACCTAACCCTCCACTCTGAATAGCCCTAGGTCATTCAAAAGCTGAACCCAGATCTGAATTCTGCTAATAGTCCCAATGTTATTAAAAATCAAAACCAGACACCGTCAAATTTGGGATGGGAGAGGTTTGCAATCCAGTGTTGTATACACATTTTTCTAGCTTGTGCTGGTCCCTGTTTAAAAGATATAGCTTTCTCTCTATGTTTTCTTTCTGTGCTGGCTAATGTGGAATTACAAAAATGGATATTCAACAGAAATACAGTTCCATTTTTGACATGAGATTATCACAATACCACATTTCTATACTTCAAAGGTCTTAATTCTTGGATTAATTTCTCTGGGATGGAATTTATTTTTTAAACGTTGAACTTTTTGTGGTTTACTTATTTATTATTCCACTAGTTGCTGATCTTTTTGATCCCTAAGTAGCTAGATTTTTGCAGTGGGAAGAATCTACACAGTTACTGTACGTAGCAGGAAGAATTCTGCTTTCAAGTCTGAAGGACAAACCTGAACAACGGTGTCTGGTCTCTGAGAACTCTCTCAGAAGTAAAGGTAAGATCTGTGGATGTCGGAGATGAGCCACACCGCCACACATTACTAATCCTCCATGCAATGCAGTCTCTCTTTATTATGTTGCCACTATCTCTACAACATATCTTATTATCCAAATAGTTTGTTTAGTGGGGGAACAATAGTATCTTGATGCTGTCCAACTGAATTACTAGTCAGCCCGTAGAATCTTTTACCTGTTCTTTATCTGGAAAACTCTCAGGTGATACTGGTCATAACAAACATAAAGGCAATATAATGCCCTTCCAGCTGACGTGTCAGAAGCTACATAACTGCGCACCAAATAATCTGTTTTCTATACAATGTCCATGTATAGTGTGATGACAGCCAGGATCAAGTAACCATGACAGTAGTTTGTGAAGCAAGTGAAAGCCTTAAACTAAATACAAAGACTTCTTCTTGTCAGTAAATTCTAGATGACCAGTCTGGTTAAGAGCAATAATACGAATTCCCCAATATGTCTATGACAGTTAAGTAATATGCAAATAAAACACACTGCTTCAGGCTTGGAGAGACATTCACCAGACCTATTATGGTGGAACAGTAGTGATGCTATAATTAAGGATGTGTCAGAGTTTTCAGTTTAACAAGGGGCATAGTCTTGGCTCTAGATACCTGATAGACCACCTCTCTTTCTCTCCATGCATCAGTGTAATTGTTAAGATTTCTGATGCTCGCTCGCTCTCCCTCATGGTCCATGGGTTTGGACATCTAGGCGTGTGATGTTTTCAGGGGAGGGCCTTTAACTCTGAGGTTACACCACTGATCCCACAAAGCCAGGTTATTATTTATTTTGGGTATGGCAGCAGGTGCCCTGAGACCCCAAGTAGATTTGGTCACCCCATTGTGCTAGGCACTGTACGTCCACAAAAGAAGACAAGACCTCTCCTCCAAAGGCCTTACAATCTAAATTAAGACAAGATGCAACAAGGGAGTGTAACAAATAGCAAGAGGGAAGGGGCAGAGTAAAACCATTATAATAACATGGTTACATAGGCTAACAATTGCGTAATTTGACTGCTGTGAATCAACTGAGAGGTGTTTTTCCCCACCTTTTTCTTTTTTTAAAATGAGTACAGTCTCCCACAGTATTCTTGCCAGCAAGTTAAAGAAGTATGGGATGGATGAATGGACTATAATGTGGATAGAAAGCTGGCTAGATCGTCGGGCTCAATGGGTAGTGATCAATGGCTCCGTGTCTAGTTGGCAGCCGGTTTCAAGCAGAGTGCCCCAAGGGTAGGTCTACACTACCCGCCTGAATTGGGGGGTAGAAATCGACCTCTCGGGGATCGATTTATCGCGTCTCGTTGGGACGTGACAATCGATCCCCGAATCGACGCTCTTACTCCACCAGCGGAGGTGGGAGTAAGTGCCGTCAACGGGAAGCCGCAGAGGTCAATTTTGCCGCCGTCCCTACAGCTGGGTAAGTCGGCTGCGATACGTCGAATTCAGCTACGCTATTCGCGTAGCTGAATTTGCGTATCTTAAATCGACCCCCCCCTTTAGTGAAGACCTGCCCCAAGAGTTGGTCCTGGGGCCCGTTTTGTTCAATTTCTTCATTAATGATCTGGAGGATGGCGTGGACTGCACTCTCAGCAAGTTTGCAGATGACACTAAACTGGGAGGAGTGGTAGATACGCTGGAGGGTAGGGATACGATACAGAGGGACCTAGACAAATTAGAGGATTGGGCCAAAAGAAACCTGTCGAAGTTCAACAAGGACAAGTGCGGAGTCCTGCACTTAGGATGGAAGAATCCCATTCACTGTTACAGACTAGGGACCGAATGGCTAGGAAGCAGTTCTGCAGAAAAGGACCTAGGGGTTACAGTGGACGAGAAGCTGGATATGAGTCAACAGTATGCCCTTGTTTCCAAGAAGGCTAACAGCATTTTGGGCTGTATAAGTAGGGGCATTGCCAGCAGATCAAGGGACATGATCATTCCCTTCTATTCGACATTGGTGAGGCCTCATCTGGAGTACTGTGTCCAGTTTTGGGCCCCACACTACAAAAAGGATGTGGAAAAATTGGAAAGAGTCCAACGGAGGGCAACAAAAATGATTAGGGGGCTGGAGCACATGACATGTACATGAGGAGGAACTGGGATTGTTTAGTCTGCAGAAGAGAAGAATGAGGGGGGATTTGATAGCTGCTTTCAACTACCTGAAAGGGGGTTCCAAAGAGGATGGATCTAGACTGTTCTCAATGGTACCTGATGACAGAACAAGGAGTAATGGTCTCAAGTCGCAGCGGGGGAGGTTTAGGTTGGCTATTAGAAAAAACTTTTTCACTAGGAGGGTGGTGAAGCACTGGAATGGGTTATCTAGAGAGGTGGTGGAATCTCCATCCTTAGAGGTTTTTAAGGCCCGGCTTGAAGCCTTGGCTGGTTGTGGTTGGTCTTGCTTTGAGCAAGGGATTGGACTAGATGACCTCCTGAGGTCCCTTCCAACCCTGATATTCTATGATTCTATGCTAGACCTGACTACTATTCAATTTAGCTATCATTTTTGGCTCAGTTTCTTCTAGGAGTTAGGGCTTTAGTTGATATTAACTATTTTCATACTGTTCATTATATATTATGTACTCAAATCCCGAGACAATATGAAGGAGCATATTTAAAAATAGGTTAGGCCCCTACATAGCTCTGATAGCTAAGGGCCTTATCCTGGAGTAATCTCACTGAAATTAAATGGACTACTCATAGAAGGGCTGCAGAATTGGGCCCAGAATAAGCTGTACATTTCCTTAGTAGAGAAACAAGTTGTAAAGTTCACTGCCTGAGCATATATGCACCAGAGTTAGTACCCTAATAAAATTACTGCAACCGTGGCCAAGTCACATTTATAGCACTAACATGTAATTTTGTCCTAATCTTTTGGGGCCAGCTTCTTAGTTGGGTCTTAATCAGTCAGTCCCTGAGAAATCAATTAGCCTGAAATGCCATGAAAATGTTAAATTGGGACATAATTTGGAGGTTCAGAGGCGCCTGCAAACATGGCTCTTACCCAGATAGATCAAAACATACACCTGCTTTTAAAAACAATGTTCTGAGCAGTGCAGCTTTGGTGACTCAACTGAGCAGATTCTGCCCTAGAGTGGATGCATAGAGCTCCCATTGAGCTCAGTGAGAGTCCATGCATGCAATGGACTGACAAATTTGGCACTTAGCTTGGTTTTGGGATCTAGTAAATGTTATATTCTGTCTGGAATCTATCCTGGTGCTTTGTTCATCCCAACTGAGGCAGTTAAGTGAATTGATATGCCCTAGGGAGGGGGAGAAACAGATATCAAGGTTGGAACCAAAGAAGGGCTCCAGTGGCTTTCTTCTTGGGCAAAAGGAATGGTGGAGCGCGATCTCTGGAGAATGAAGAGGTAATTCTGCAAGCTGAACAGGAGTAGAGGCATTTGCCATCAGGGAAAGTCTTGAGTCAAAACTGCTGAGCAGGCCCAGATGTGAGGAAGTGGGGTTGAGGAACTATAATGAGCCCCAGCTTAGAAGCCAACAGATTTGGTGGGGAGGACACAGAATTGGTGAATTGGAAAAATTGTGTGCATGCTTGTTTGTGATAGATAGTGTGTGTTAGAGCATGTCTACACGGTGAGATAGTACGCAGCAATAGGTGTAAACACAGCACAGTACCTGGCCATGTGGACCCAGCTACTGCACAGTAAAAGTTCCCTATGGCACTTTGATCTACTCTGCTTTGAAACGGAAGTAGATCAAAGCACACTTCGGAACTTTCATTGTGTGCTATCAGGGCCCACACAACCAATTAGTGCGCAGCAGGCTAGCATGCTGTGGATTTATACTCCAGCTTGCCACGCACTAACTCACTATCTAGACAAGCCCTTAATGTGAGTGCATGCACATATTCAGGATTCATTTTATGTGGGTGTGTCTGTGCGAGAGAGATTGGGTGTGTCCAGGTGTGTGTGTTTTCACTTTTTCTCACCGGTGTCTCTCTTCCCACTGTGAACACAAGCAGTGGGAAAGGGGCAAGAGAGTTGGCAGCTTCATCTCTTATCCAGAAGCTGCAGCAGCAAAATATCAAGAGTGGGTGAGAGGAAGGGCTAATCAGCCTCGTATTAAATAATGCCAGGGAAATCCTTTTCATTATCCAAGTAGTTACAGGTGTGTAGCATATCTTGCAGGGGAATATGACAGGGAGCATGCACAACCATCAGGGGATACTATTATTAATTCAGTCATATCCAGCATGTCCGCAAAATCCCGGAGAGTCAAAGGGTATGGATCAACCTAAGGCTATGTGGGGTCCAATGGTAAGTGTCTATATGCATTATAGATAGATCTGACCCTCATTTTAGCCTTCTTGTTACTCTGTGAAGAAGCACTTCTTAAACTGAATTCATAAAGGTTTATGTTTGTTGTTCTTCTAGCAAACAGTGGGTAATTTTACACATTATCCATTATTTGTGTGTACTGTGTTAGGACAAGGTAGGAGCACATCGGTTACCAGGTATCACACAGATCTACAAACCATTTCTAATTTACAGAAAGTTTACTTCTTCATAAATATGAAACTTTAATACTGTCTATATGTAAATCCAAATAAGACCATCTGCCATCATTTCCATGAAACTGAGTAGTTTCATTCTTAGACCTTTGATAGATTTGCTGAAATCTTAGTCACTGTTATGAGGAAAACACATTTTAAACGGAGCAAGTTCCTCGGGATAAATAAAGACAATACTGAGACATACAATTATCCAGTACCAGAAAGGTAGAAGACATGTGGAAAAGAACATGAGAAGTTAATGGAAGCAATATTAATTGACTCATGTGCCACTATTCAGCGTTCCATATTTCTTGAAGCAATACTGTAGGATAGTAAAATGCAGCAATATATTCCCCCCTTTCCCACTAGGTCTAACTAGATCAACCTTCCCTGCATTATATATTACAATTATATCTGCTGGATAAGGCACAGCTAGAAGGCTAACTCTTTTCAATATATTGACGGAGTTCAGTTTCATAAATAGGGTATTGACTTATCCCACCACATAGAAAGAAAATACATTAAGAAAAACATTTAAAATCTATGATTGTGGTTTTAATTTTAAAAGGGGGAAAAATGATAAGCGATTGTTAATACCAATGGTATTTTCAGTCTATGGAAGCAGAGCAATTTCCTGTTCTCTTAATCCAAATAAAAGACACAAAGAATAATATATACAACTTGGAAGGCATAAATTAAACATCAGTTCACAAGCTAACCCGCTCGCTAAACAGACATATTTTTCCACGTATACTGTGTTGTTGTAGCCATGTTGGTCCCATGATATCAGAGAGACAAACTGGGTGAAGTAATCTCTTTTATTCGACCTACTTCTGTTGGTGAGAGACACAAGCTTTTGCACTTACACAGACCTGAAGAAGAGCTCTGTGTAAGTATGAACATTTGTCTCTCTCACCAAAACAAGTTGGTCCAATAAAAGATATTACCTCACCCAGCTTGTCTCCCTACTATTTTTCTATGGCATACACTAAGCTGAATATAGAATACTGTAAATAACTAAAAAAAAAACCAACCTACCTAGTCTCCAGTGGGATGTTACTGTTGAGTAACCAGTTGTCCTGAGCATGGGCTGGCTCTTGGGTGCTGGCAGGGTGCTCTCCAGAAAGAGAGTGGTCAGTAGGAGCAGGGCTGGGGTTGCTACGTGGCGTGAAGTTCCCTCTGTTTAGGGAGTTGATGGAGGCCGCATGATGCTGATTTGGCGTGTGAGCATGTGGTAGTGGAGGTGGAGGAGTTCGAAGTCTTGAATGGTTCTGAAGACCCGGAGGATGATCTAAAACATAAGTAAGTATTTGTAAGGTTCAGGACTCCAGCCAATGTTCATTTCGCACAAGCAGTTCAAAGAAGTATGAAGACTACGGGTACGTCTACCCAGGAATTAAACAAATAACTTCCTGGCCTGGGTCAGCTGACTTGGGCTCATGGGGCTTTGGCGGTGGGGCTCCGGTTGCAGCATCTCAGAGCTCGGGCTCCTGCCAAGCCTGAACGTCTACACAGCAATTTTCAGCCCCGCAGCCTGAGCTCCGTGAGCCCAAGTGAGCTGACCCAGGCCAGACGCAGTCATGCCGTGGGCCTTTTATTCCACTGTAGACATACTGTAAAAGACCACAGACACAAAATCAAACTCAAAAGACAAACATAGTTGTGTTCTATAAGTTCTAATGAAACATACAATACTTCTATAAAGTGAACAGCAGAACATACAAGAATGTTATAAAGAATCACAGAATATCAGGGTTGGAAGGGACCTCAGAAGGTCATCTAGTCCAACCCCCTGCTCAAAGCAGGACCAATCCCCAGACAGATTTTTACCCCAGTTCCCTAAATTGCCCCCTCGAGGATTGAACTCACAACTTTGGGTTTAGCAGGCCAATGCTCAAACCACTGAGCTATCCCTCCCCACTTAGAACAGGCTTAGAACACTGCAAGAGGTCTGTTCCTATCATCAAATTATTTCTGATCCACAACTGCAGGTGTAATTGCCAGCTTTGTAGTAACTTGTGGATAATTTATTTTGCCCATCTTTCCTGGGAAATTAAGAAAAAAGTAAAAACTGCTAATGGATCTTGTGGGAGATGGATAGCTCAGGGTACTTGGTAACGAGATCCAGAATGCTTAACCTCTACATCACTGGTTTCAACAGGTTAACAAGTCATCAACATATCATAGTTGTATGAGAAATGAGATGTTCATCTTAGCTCAGATCCTGCTAACCTGGTGTCCATATCATGCAAAAATACCAAAAATGCCATTAATTCATGGTCTCAATAGAGAGGTCAAGGACTAAATAGCCACGGAAACTTGGGCATGGTACTTCTAGGTTGCCACTGAAGCCCATGGCAGGGCAATGAAGAGGAGAACCCTTGCTCAGCAACAGACACTAGGCTCTTTACAGCAGGGACCTTTTTTGTGTTCTATGTTTAAAATAAGAACGGCCATACTGGGTCAGACCAATGAGCCATCTAGCCCAGCACCCTGTCTTCTGGCAGTGGCCAATGCCAGGTGCTTCAGAGGGAATGAACAGATCAAAATGAAGAAATCTCATTAAGTTATATCACTCCCTGAAAGGGAGATCCCTGTAGCTGAGCCAATCTGTCTGCTGGTTCAGGAATCCAGCTAGGTGGAATGCATGACTAGCTTGCAGGTGCAGCTCCGCCCAACATAGCAACTTCTCTGCAACTTCTTCCAAATTCCAGTTGTGGATACCTCCCTAGCTCTGGATATCTCCCTACCTACACAAAAGCTGCATTTTCCATTTGGAGTCACAAAAGGCAATTGATTACCTGGTTCTTGGATGCTAAAAAAGCTCTGCACAAAGCCATTGAAAACACTTTGAAGTCTGTCCTGAACCATGTATCCTCAGCTGACTGGGATATAAAGAATGTAATCCAGTCTCTTCCGCTGGCTTCCAGTGTAATTGCCATAAACTGGGGATTAATTAAGAGCAACACCGATAAACACAGGTATATCAAACTCTCCACATCAGATAAATTCTTACACCAAGGTCACCAATCTTTGGGTTCTGTGGAATAGTAAAGCCAACATAATTTGTCTGGAGTGGCGATGGACCCAAAGGACCAGTTACATTAAGGAGGATCTGATAACCTGGGAGATGTAGACCTTCTTGTGCTGTAGATTGGTGAGATAACCTAATTTTATTTGCCAGGTGTCCTGTTTTAGAGATATGCTCCTCTGATGGAAGGACTGTCACTAACTTGGTGTTGAAGAGGGCTCCTAAGTATATTAGCTGTTGATACAAAATTGTGAATGAGTCCTGTGTTCGATTCAAAGTCCTTTATTTTCACTAGATTTGGCAAGACTGGCAAACGAATGAAGCGGTTCCTAGAGAGGGACTGGGAGAACTCCATGGCCTGCTACAAAAAGCACCAGGACCTGTGATTAGAAAGCGGCGGCTTCTGCCAAAGGTGACAGCTCATCTAAGTCTCTTCCATTGAAAAATGTTCTTTCTGAGAAGCACCTCTGAAATCTGGAAGAAAACCTTGATGTTAGGTCAGAAGCAATGAACGTTGTTTCAGTCTCTCTGAGTTGACCCCCTTAAACTTATTTAGATTCCTTTAGACTCAAAAGACTATCAAAAGTGATGAGTGAGATCTCTGAAGGCGTCATTACACTAACTCAGAATCCCTTATCACTGCTTCTTCTTCTTCTTCCATTCCCATCCACCAGGCTGATGATGGGGCCAAATGAAGTTTTTCTACCACTTTCTAACTTGATCAAGCCTCACTGCTTCATTCATATTTAAACTTTTTTGTTCTATATCATTCTTCACTGTATCTATCCAATGCATCCTTGTTCTCCTCTATTTCTATGTCCTTGCACGCTGGTGTGTATTGCCATATATGGTATCCTTTTGGGATCTATTCTTGACATCTGTCAAAACCATCACAGTCATCTTTCTTAAATATTCTCTAACAGCTTTAATTCTTGGCCACACCATTTTTTCATCTCTTCATTTTTTATTTTTTGCAGTCTTGAAACTTTCACTATTCCCCAAGCCCAGTTCATGTCTGCAATGATAAGCTTTCATTCGTTGATTTCCCTCATATTCTAGCATACCAACCCGTGAAGCAGTATTGACACACCTGTCTCATATATAAGGCCCTGGCTGAATCAGGGGATGACTGACAAATGATTTCGGCTGAGTTGTGGATAACACATGGAAAATCACGGAAAAGTAATAATGGACCTTTATTAATTATGGTAATTTGGAAAAGCCAGAGAAGATGTATTTGTTCAAGAAAAATGCACTGGGACAATATAAACACTCAAGTATTATGTTATGACTGCTAATTTTTTTAATAACCAGACATTTTGCTGCAACTATGTTACAGTCATTAATGTACGGGGCTGAGAGCCGGAGCCCCGGCTGCCCACAGGGCTGAGAGCCAGAGCCCCAGCCGCCCGTGGGGCTGAGAGCCGGAGCCCCGGCCACCCGCAGGTCTGACAGCTGGAGATCTGCTCGCCTGCGGGCTGATAGCAGGCACCCCGCTGCCCCGGGGCTGACAGCCTGAGCCTGCCACTGTCAGCTGAGATAAATGAGGTTCTACTGTACTAATGGGGGGGGGAAAGTGTGTTGCAAACCTCAGAATGTATGCAAAATTGTGGACTGTGCAAAGTAAGCTAATTAAAATAAAAATTGCAGTTGAAGCCTAATATTGCAGTTTCCACAATTTCTGCAATATTGCAAATTAAGCAGAGCCTTACTCATATATATGCTTTTTGTTTTAATTGAAATGTCTTTATTATTCCAGCTCTTGCAGAGTTTTTTTGAATGCACTAGCAGCTAGTCCAATTTTTCTTTTTATGCCATCTTCACAATTCCCATTTTTTGATGCTAGTCCTTCAAGGCACACACATTTTTCCACTTCTTCTAGTTCTTTGCCTTTGAGTTTGAGCTTTATCTCTTTCTCTTGTCTTCCAATTGCCATAATTTCTGTCTTTTCTGTGCTGATCTTCAATCCAAATTTTCAGCTTTCCCGGTCTAACTAGTCAGTTATACTCTGTAAATCCTCCTTGGTCAATTCTTACCACTAATTACAAACAACTCTATCAATGTGTCAAGGAGTTTAAGCTGGCCTAACATATACACGGATAAGTCAGATCATAGAATCATAGAATATCAGAGTTGGAAGGGACCATGCAAGAGTAAGTTAAAGTAGTTGCCCCTATTTTAACTTATACTTTCTTCCAGATCCTCAGTTTGTAAAAGTTAAGCCAACTTGTGTTCCTTACACATGGGTAGAGTGGGTATAAATAAGTCTAGGGGAGTTTAATTGAGTGTAAGGGAACCTGACTTATCCTTAAACTCACCCCAAACTGGTAACTCCACAGCTAGATCTTCAGCCAGGGCCAGGCTGTCATGCAGAATTTTTCTAGGAAAGGGAAGGTCCATGATCCTGGCTTGTTTGCCATCCAGGTATATAATAAGGAGGGACTGAAGAACAGATGCAAACCAGGCCTGATTCAAGTCTTGTAGTACCATGCAGACTGGACCATCAGAGCATGCTGTGAGCCTGGTGGATCTTGGGGAATCCCACTTGTTTACAGTGCTGGGAATGAGGTTGGCAGTAAAGGGCACCAGAAAAACTGTGTCTCTGGTTTAGACAACCCAGTGACATAGCCTAGGAATGTTTCTCTCTCTCCTTCCGCTTCAGAAGATGCAGCCACCCTTTTTTCTGCAGCAGCAGAACACATGTCCAATCTACTGAGAGGTAGAAGGAAGACAGGCATGTAGGCAAGGTGCACGCCAACACAAGCAGTCTTAGGAACCAAAAATCCAACCTGCAGGAGAATCCATCTATTTAAGAATAGAAGGTGACAAGGAACAGCCTATTAGTTGCAGACTGAGGGAGAGAAACATAAATAGAGGACTTCTGTTTCTAGTGCTCTCAATCTAGCACCTTTCAGAAGAACTTTCCAAACAAAGGTCAACGTACCAAGGGATTCCAAATCCAGTTATTCCAGTTTTCATTACAAATGATGGCTGACATTTATGGAAAGGTGCAGGAGGCAAAGGAAGGCAAACAGATGAATCCCAGTATGCACAATGTGTCTTTTGTAACATTCCTCTAGTATTGGCTGACTCTTTCTATTGGAGACATTAATTTAAGACTCTGAGTCAGAGCCTATTTCTAAAAAGCTGCTATGTAAATTCCAATTTACACCCTTTTATTGCAGACACATCGCAGATGCTATTATGGATAATGCCTTTGAACCAAGTAAAAATGTGTCATTTTTGTTCTGTATTTGCATACCCTCTGTGATTTCTTTGCTAAGTAAAGACAGCACATTTGTCTAACTCTTGTCTGTGTGATTTTTCACGGGATTTTATAGCTTACGTTCCTTTTTCTGACAGTCAGGTACCTTTTCCCCCCAGAAAAGTCTTAATTTTATTCATATACAAATTCTGAACACTTATGTCATGTCTGAGCATTACTGAACTTGATATACCTTGACTAGGATTACAGCCTATTTCTCTTGCCTTACAATCCTTTTTTTTCTTCTCAGGGTATCAAAAAGGATATCTGTTGAAAACGTAGGCTGTGAAATCCTGGTAATGAAAATCACCACAGGTGAGCAAGACTTTTGGATGAGACACAAAATCAAGGTTCTGACCACCTGTCGTCATTAAAGATCCCATGCATTTGCTAGGGTAGGAAAGTCCTGACCAAATTCCCATGTGAGGAACTAGGGCTGGTCTACACTACAAAGTTAGGCTGGCTTAACTACATCACCCTGTGATGTAATTAAGCTGACTTAAGCCCCTGTTTAGACACTGCTAGGTCAATGGAAGAATTCTTCCATCAATCTAGCTACCACCTCTCAGAGAGGTGGATTTACTACAGTGACAGAAGAACGCTGTTCATCACTGTAGTATGTGCTGCAGTTGTGCTGCTGTAGCATTTCTAGTGAAGACAGACCTTAAAATTGTGACTGTCCTTTCAAATGAACATGGTATTCCTCACTTCCTGCCTAAACTCTTGTGTAATATTACTTGTGTGTTAAACGGCTGTCATCTTTCACCCCCTCGGCAGTAGGACTTTAGTCCTGGGTGCAATGATTCTCATAGATCATGTATGTGTATGTTTATATAATATTTGGGGTCCTATTTACATGCACACTAATTAATACAGGCTTAAGCCTGTATTAACTGTTTTGCAGATCCTACTCCCTAGAGAGTCAGGGACAGGCGAAGCTGTCCCAAGCAGTATAGCCAAGTGCTGCCACTGGATATCAGGGGTTCACAGCCTTTGCATGGATAGTTTTAACTTCTCAAGGACTGCAAGGACTCCACCAGGTTTGAGGGCATCCTTCCTGTGCAGGTGTAAGGTGGCCAATACTGAGCCCACCACTGGGACAATTTCAGTGAAGCTCTGAAGAATTCCAAGTAAACTGCCCCATTTTGTGGCTTTCAACAGCAGAAGGGACAATCCCGCCCTTTATGTGCAGTCAGTATGCTGATGAAAATCATACTTGTGCCATTCACAGGGACCAGATTTTCCAGACAAAGCAAACATGGCACCAGGGAATAAAACAAATCATTCTTAAAATAAACCCCCAAACTTTCCAACAATGTCTCAAACTTCCAGCACTGCAGGCCCTGGGAGTGCTTCTGCCTTAAAGGGATGGCAAGAAAGATTTGTCAATAGTTTCACCATACATGCTTTTCATACATTTAGATGCAGGGTGCCAGTCAGAATGACAAAGTTCAGTACTCCTACAAGACAGGCTGGCAGTGTGGAGATCTAAGCTGCTGGGGACTTAATGAAGTCCCCAGTGAGCCTCATTTTCACTAATGGATCTCTAAAGTGTGTAATACATGAAATATGATGGCATTTAATTGTAATAAAACATTAGAAACCTGATTGCTAAAAATGCCAATAGAAATCAAGTTGCTGTTGTAGATTTTTTTTAACATTAAAATGTCATTGACTATCACTGGCTTGGTAACCACAGATAAAACAGAGCAGAGCGATAACTCAGTTAATGGAGCTTGTAGAGTGAGACAATTTAGAGAGACTTGATAGAACTCTGTACGTGAGGGATCCAATAAATATGTACCATAAAAAAACCAAGGAGGAGCTAACACGGGAGAATCTGAATAGCAGATTTGAAACTAAGTCCCTTTTGTATTAAAAAAAAAATCTCTATTTTATAATACAGTTCTACTCTGAAAAGAGACTATATTAAAATGGCATCTTCTGATGCCTTAGATTGGCTTTGTGATTGTGTTCAAAAACTTGAGAGACAAAAATGTTTTCACCATTTTTCTCCTGTTTGTCCTGCAGAACCAACACATCTAGAAGAGTGGGAGGTCAGGGGTATAGAGATGAGGGAACAATGGGGGTGTCACATACCTCCAATTAAACATTTGGTGACACATCGTCAGGGCCGGCTCCAGGGTTTTGGCCGCCCCAAACAGCCAAAAAAAAAAAAAAAAAAAAAAAAGCCGCGATCGCGATCTGCGGTGGCAATTCGGCGGGAGGTCCTTCGCTCCAAGTGGGAGTGAGGGATCGTCTGCCAAATTGCCGCCGAATAGCTGGACCTGCCGCCCCTCTCCGGTGAGGCCGCCCCAAGCACCTGCTTGCCAGGCTAGTGCCTGGAGCCGGCCCTGCACATCGATGACTATATTGATACACAGAGAAATCCTCCAATCACAAAGGGAAACAAAAAAAAAATTAACTGTATTGTACATTTCAGAATTTTCTAGGGATCTGTATTTGTTGGGCTTTGTAGAATCACTGTCCTGCTAACAAGAAGCAGGACTTTTTTTGGTTTGTGCCCTGCTGCTCTGTATGTAATATGTCCCAGCTGAGACACTGGCTGCCCCCAATGATGCATAGAAACTTTCCAATCATGGAAGCAAAAATGAAACTTTTCTGTGCTATCAAAGGTATTGCGGGAGGGGGGGGAGAGGGGGCGGAGGGGAGGAAGGAAAGCAATTGTATGACTTAGAACTTTATACAGATACATTTCAGTATTGCCAACTCTCATGGCTTCATGATTCTTATGATATTTGGTGTTTTTCTTACAGTCCCAGCTCCAGGAGTCAGGTGACCAGATGAAAATCTCAACTTTCATTTTTTTTAAATTAAGTTTCTACCCTAATGGTTGCATAGAAAAGCCTGAAAACATGAACCCAAAGGCTCATAAATCAGAAGACAAATAAGAAGAACCCAGGAGCTCCAGCCTCCTGTCTCATCATCCTCCCTTCCCTGTTGAACCTGCACTCTCCGTTGCTGGATTCCCTGTTGACTTCTACACTGCTCACACCAGTCTCTTCTTACGCTCCTTACCAGTCCATCAACATCCATGACTTCTCCTCTGCTCTAAATCCCCTGCTTTCACCCTTTCTCCTCTCTCCTCCACTATCTCAGTCACTGACTCTGTCCACTTCACACTCCACCTCTCTTGTCCCTCTCTCGCATTGCAGGCTCTGCCCGACCAACTCCCAATCCCGGCAGTTCTCCTTCATCCACTGCACAGTTAGCAGGCCCTTGCCCTCCTATTCATTTGCTGCAGCCCCCTGGTGGCAACCACTAGCAAATAAGAGAGGCTGGATTAAAAAACATACAGTGGACAACATGACTAAAACAAAGAAACAAAATGAACCACTATAATGTCATTGATTGACAAGTCTAGTCTCTGGTACAACAAACTCAGGGCTTTATAAACTAAGAGAGCCTCATTCTGAAATGTTCCCATGCCAGTTCTAATCTAAATAGGTGTAATTTCATTGGCTTCAATGGACATCATTCTGATTTATACACGTTAGTGACACTGGAATCAGGCCCATGTTGGTGTTCTATGTGCAAGTTTAAAACTAGCTTTAGTTTTTAGTTAGCTCCAGTGAGGAACAATCTGCAATTTTTGCGCCTACAGAAAACAGTTTCTGCACACTGACAAGTTCAGTCCAACTATCTTCCCTACGTATTTCTCTACTCAAATGTGTATGTTACAATCTGTTCTCTTATGTGGCAAAGTGCCTTTTGCAAAAGAAAAATATTGACTTTTTGGGTTTCAATCAATATTTTTTTCAATGTCGTGCTGTTGGGCTTCTGCTCTCAACATATTCGTAGGGAGTTTGGATGATTTTTCCCCCTATGAGTGAGTGTGTCTGATTATGTCACATACTGTACAAATTGTGTCCTTAAAGACTCTTTGCTATCTGAAGCCAATGATATTCAGATTGCAAGCTAGTGACGCTCATCACACAAGTTAATAAAAGTGCAACAGAGGCCATTTTAAAAAAAGGCAGAGGCTTATTTATTATTATTCCATAGATTCTAAGGACAGAAGGAACCGTTTTGATCATCTAGTCTAATGTCCTGCATGACACAGACCACAGAACTTCCCCAAAATAACTTCTAGAGCAGGTCTTTTAGAAAACATCCAATCTTGATTTAAAAATTGTCAGTGATGGAGAATCCACCATGACCTTTTGTAAATTGCACCAATGATTAATTACGCTCACTGTTAAAAAATTACAACTTATTTCCAGTCTGAATTTGCCTAGTTTCAACTTTTCAGGCCTGGATAGTGTTATATCTTTCTTTGCCAGACAGAAGACCACATTATTAAATATTTTTCCCATGTAGGTATTTACAGACTGTAATAATGGAATCCTAGAAATGTAGGGTAATCCGCTGGCGGGCCACGAGACAGATTGTTTACTTTGACCGTCCGTAGGCACGGCCGCTTGCAGCTCCCAGTGGCCGCGGTTCGCCATTCCCAGCCAATGGGAGCGGCGGGAAGCTTATGCACCACTTTTGTACTTCCCTTGTTTGTTTATGAGGTCATACAAGACAGTATCAAAAGCCTTACTAAAGTCAAGATATACCACATCTACCACTTCCTCCATATCCAGAAGGCTTGCTACCCTGTCAAAGAAAGCTATTAGGTTGGTTTGAAATGGTTTGTTCTTGGCAATCCATGCTGTTACTTACCACCTTATTCTAGGTGTTTGCTGGGTACTGAAGTTAAGCTGCCTGGTCTGTAATTTTCCAGGTTGTCCTTATTCCCCTTTTTAAAGATTGGCATTATATTTGCCCTTTTCCAGTCCTCTGGAATCAATCCTGTCTTCCATGATTATTTGAAGATAATCACTAATTGCTCAGATACCTCCTTAGTTAGCTCCTTGAGTATTCTAGGAGGTATTTCATTGGGCCCTGGTGATTTGAACATATAACTTGCCTAAGTAATTTTTAACTTGTCTTTCCCTATTTTAACCTCTGATCCTACCTCATTTTCACCTGCATTTAGTTAGATGTCCAATTGCTACTAAATGTTTTGGTTAAAACTGAAAAAAAAAGTCATTTAGCACTTCTGGCATTTCCACATTTTTGTCCCCCCGCCCCCACATTGAGTAATGGGCCTATCCTGTCGTTGGTCTTTCTCTTACTTCTAATGTATTTGTAGAATGATTTCTTGTTACCCTTTATGTCTCTAGCTAGTTTAATCTCATTTTGTGCCTTGGGCTTTCTAATTCTGTCCCTCCATACTTGTGTTATTTGTTTACAATCCTTTGTTTATCTGTTTATATTATTTTGACTTAGTTTTCACTTTTTATATGACTCTTTTTTTGAGTTTCAGATCATTGAAGATCTCCTGGTTAAGTCAGGGTGGTCTCTTGCCAAACTTTCTATCTTTCCTACACAGTGGGATAGTTTGCTCTTGTGCCCTTAATAATGTCTCTTTGAAAAACTTCCAACTCTCTTGAACTGTTTTCCCCCTTAACCTTGCTTCCCATGGGATCTTATCTACCAACTCCCTGAGTTTGCTTAAGTCATAAGAACATAAGAATGGCCATACTGGGTCAGACCAAAGGTCCATCTAGCCCAGTATCCTGTCTACCAACAGTGGCCAATCCCAGGTGCCCCAGGGGGAGTGAACCCAACAGGCAATGATCAAGTGATCTCTCTCCTGCCATCCATCTCCACCCTCTGACAAACAGAGGCCAGGCTAATATCCTGACAATATCCATTAATGGACTTAACCTCCATGAATTTATCCAGTTTCTCTTTTAAACGCTGTTATAGTCCTAGCCTTCACAACCTCCTCAGGCAAGGAGTTCCACAAGTTGACTGTGTGCTGTGTGAAGAAGAACTTCCTTTTATTTGTTTTAAACCTGCTGCCCATTAATTTCATTTGGTGGCCCCTAGTTCTTCTATTATGGGAACAAGTAAATAACTTTTCCTTATTTACTTTCTCTACATCACTCATGATTTTATATACCTCTATCATATCCCCCCTTAGTTTCCTCTTTTCCCAGCTGAAAAGTCCTAGCCTCTTTAATCTCTCTTCATATGGGACCCGTTCCAACCCCCTAATCATTTTAGTTGCTGTTCTCTGAACCTTTTCTAATGCCAGTATATCTTTTTTGAGATGAGGAGAGGAGACCACATCTGTACGCAGTATTCAAGATGTGGGCATACCATGGATTTATATAAGGTCAATAAAATACTCTCCATCTTATTTTCTATCCCCTTTTCAATGATTCCTAACATCCTGTTTGCTTTTTTGACCGCCTCTGCACACTGTGTGGACATCTTTAGAGAACTATCCACGATAATGCCAAGATATTTTTCCTGATTCGTTGTAGCTAAATTAGCCCCCATCATATTGCATGTATAGTTGGGGTTATTTCTTCCAGTGTGCATTACTTTACATTTATCCACATTAAATTTCATTTGCCATTTTGTTGCCCAATCACTTAGTTTCGTGAGATTTTTTTTGAAGTTCTTCACAGTCTGCTTTGGTCTTAAGAAGTCTGCCTTCTTGAAATCCATTATCTTTACTGTGCTGTTTTCTCTCCTACCATTCCTTGGACTCATGAACTCTACCATTTCATGATCACTTTCACCCAAGCTGCCTTCCATTTGCAAATTCTCAACTAGTTCATCCCTATTTGTCAACATCAAATCTAGAACAGCCTCTCCCCTAGTAGCTTTCTCCACTTTCTGAAATAAAAAATTGTCTCCATCCAATACATTCCAAGAAATTCAACCCTTAATCTTCTATTTTTTAGTAACTAATTTTAGCAACTAAGTTGTTACTTTTATTGAACCAACTTCTGTTGGTGGAAGGCACAAGCTTTCGAACTACACAGGTCTGGGGAAAGAAATCAGAGTGTCTGAGTTAAATACAAGTTGGGGCAGATAATTAAGCATAAGGGGTAACGCATTTTGTAGGACGTCACTTGAGACAGAGTGGGCAACAAGGATTAGATTGTTACGCAAGAGGGGTTTGTAATAGGCCATTAGCAGGCAGGTGTGTATTACAGATTGGTGTAATAAGTCATGAAACCAGTATTCCTGTTAAGTCCATGGTTTTTAGGGTCTAGTAGCATTATGAATTTAAGCTTGTCTTCTGAAGGTGTTGTGCAGGTTTTCCTTTGAGGACAAGTATTGAAAGATCATGTATGGAGTAATCACTTTGTGAAAAGTATTGGCCCCTGCATGATATGGTGTTTTTGTCTTTTATCATTTTTCTGTGAGAGTTCATTTGAGAGCATAGTGATTTGTCTCATTTCACCCACCCAGTTGTTACTGGGGCATTTGATGCACTGGATGAGGTATACCACATGTTGAGATAGGTATGTGTGGGACCCAGGAATCCTGAAAGGTGTGTTGAGGGAGTATGTATCATTATAGCAGTAGAGATAGGTCTGCAGGTGTTGCATCTGTTGTCCTGGCAGAGTCTGATGCCACTTTGAGTTGGTGTGTTCTGGTTTGTGAGAAGCTTGCTTCTGATGAGCAGCTTGGTGGGGTCGGGAGTGGGTCTTTCACACAGCAACATGTGAAGAGAAATAGGAAAATTTAACTGTAAAAGCACACAAATGGCATGAGGTTTAAAGGGAAGTGTAGTATAGTGCTTGAATATACTTGTAACTTTTTTTATAACCGAGTCACTTTCAAGTCGACTGTGGCAAGGATAATTGAGTTACATCCCTTTCTCCCCTTAGCTTTTCTTTCTTTCTAGCCTGTTGAGACTCTTCCACCCCCAGACACCAGAGGACATCTTCCCTCCCCCAAAAGTTAAAGAAGTTAGTATGAATGGTTTTAAACAACAACACCTAACACCACGTTAAGGTTATATTCAAATAATTTTTTGGGGAAAAGGAAATGTTAATGATATAACAATAGATGGTCCATACACAATATGGTGCTAGATACTGTTAATTCTGTATTTAGATATGTACGCATACATGTCAAGACAATGTCTTATTACAAATGATCCAAAAATATCAATACATAAAATCTAAAAGGTTGACTGAGGCCTTGACTACACTAGAAAAGGTTTGCAGATATAGCTATACCTGCAAATCCTCCTGGGGAAGAGACAGCTCACATTGGCAACAGTCCTTTTGTTCACTCTACAGTGCCAGTGTTCACTCTAATTTTTTCCCTCCATGTGCGGAATGAATTCTGTTATGTGCACCATATCGAGATAATGTGCAGATGTGCGCCACCAGTAGAAACCAAAAACCTAGCTATAATATATATTTTTAAAAAGTTACCATAGGGATAATTACTCCAGCCAGGATAGGTTAGGCATTGTAGAACTCACTACTCAAAGAATTAAATTTAAGCATAAGAGAGAAATAAAAATTATGAAATGCACAGGCCAGTCAGTAAATGAAAATAGCACTTTGAAAGAAGTATCAAGAAGTAACAACAACAATACAAGTGAGTGTGGGCAGGGCCGGCTTTAGGCCGATTCAGCCGATTCGGCTGAATTGGGCCCCGCGCCAAGAGGGCCCCGCGCTGCAGCTCTCCACCCCGCCCCCAGCTCACTTCCCCCTCCTCCCCTTCCCTGAACGCTCCGCCCCCTCCCCTGCTTCCCGCGAATCAGAGATTCTGAAAAGAAGCAGGGGCGGGCCGGCAGCACAAGATAAGCTGGAGTGGTGGGGGCGTGAGAAGGGCTCGGGGAGGCGCGGCTCGTTCCCGCAGGCCCCAGCGGCTCTGGCCCGGCTTGGCTCCAGCCCGGCCCCCACGGCGCAGCCCAGCTCCGGCTCGGCTCGGCCCCCACAGCGCGGCCCGGGTCGGCTCCGGCCCGGTCCCCGCGGCTCGGGTCGGCTCGGCTCGGCTCGGCTCCGGCCTGGCCCAGCCCCCGCGGCGCAGCTCGGGTCGTCTCCCCCCCCCGGCGCGGCCCCCACGGCGCGCCTCGGGTCGTCGTCGCCCCCGGC